>NW_015558721.1:402534-415526 GCF_001515605.1 Sinocyclocheilus anshuiensis | reverse complement strand
GAGGCTGAAAGCCGTCGAAGCGAAACGAGGCCGCTGAATGAACGTGACGCACGGCTCGAAAGCAGCGGAGCTTTTATTATGCCACAGTCGACCGCTTCCGCTCCTTCCGGTCGTGCGTATGTGGGGAAAAAAGCAGCGCTGTTTTATCATACTAGATACGTTTAAAAGTTCTGTTATTATGCTACTCTGTGCGGTCGTCACCTGTCTAATAAAACTCATAACATATTAAAGCATCTTTGGTGTTTCCATGTTTTCTACAAAACAAAACCGGAAAGCGAGGTGTTATGACGTCACTGGCAGGCGACACAATGACACTATGGACACGGTCCGTGTCACTAGATAAAATAGCTTATTTCTCTGGATTTAAACATTCTTCGAAACATTTGGGATAATGTAAGTACACAAGTCAGCAAAATATATAACACTGTTCTAGTGGTTTTTTGGATATTTTAATAAAAAAATAGGCACTTACATATTGTGCCTTTAAAGGTGTATAATGCCAGATTTTGTCCTAAATCTGTTATTCATTTTGCACTATTTTTTATTTTTTTTGTTTTTTATTTTTTTTCAGGTGATGTAAATTTCTCTTAAGGTCTTATGAGACAATGCTGTCTCACAGTTGGTCTCATCTTGTTACTTGAGTCCAAACTATCTGGCCTCTTGGGTCTGAAACATTAATGTTGATTAATTTAAAAGATCTGTCCCGGAGTATCGGGTGACAATGCAGGTCTACTCATCCTGATGCAGTTGTGTCTCTCTCAACGGGCTCTTTGTGCAGATGGCTGTATTTGATATGTTTTCTCTTATTTCTTCCGTGCTGTGCTTATGTTGTGCCAAGTGTCATGTATCGTATTAAAACAGTCTCTGCTCTGTTTCACCATCTTTTCCTGCAGCTCCAGAGTCTGAGTCATAATGTGATCTTCACACTGGACTCCCTGTTGAAAGGCGACCTGAAAGGCGTGAAGGGGGTGAGAAATATTTACAGACCTTGTCTCATAGACCATCAGACACGCAGAGCCTAAATACACATGCAGATGCATGCAAACCTTTCTCTACAATTGTGCTTTCATACCAAGCCAGAAACATTTAAACAATATCTAAAAAGAAGATGTTGTAGACTCGTTGAAGTACTTGGAAGTGCCTTTGTGTGTAAAGCTCTATTCAAGTAAATGGCTTCATGACATCACAAACTAAACTAGCCCACTGCAGTTTTAATGTAATGTACTGAAACTGAGCGCGGTCAAGTGTGGCTATTTGTGATGTCCTGCTTCTCAGAAGATCAGCAGTCTGACTACCACACCAGGAGTCAATCAGAGCCCACTAATGGATCTGTCATTTACCACAAGTAATGGTCATGGTGCTCCAGATATTCATCACAATAATGATGTTATGAGGATGTTACAGTCCTAAATGTGCTGTTTACTTTACTGCTGGAAAAATATCTTCCCTCCACAATGATGCAGATGTGTTAGCTCTGTCTTTGTCATTGGATTTTGGGTGTGACATCTGCTTTGTTGTAAACATGAGGGAGTCTAATTACTTTCACCTGACTCATTACTATTTTTCCATTTTTTTCCAGGACCTGAAAAAACCCTTTGACAAGGCGTGGAAGGACTACGAAACCAAGTTGTACGTTTGCTTTATGCGTGTTAGCTGAGTGTGTCTGTATACACATTTGTCTATTCATACTGATTATTTTCTGTCTGTGGGCTTTTGCAATTATCAGATGCATTTTATAGTAATCTAAAAGCGCCATCAAAAAGCATGAGCAAAATCATTTTCTCCTCCACAGATGTGAGATTAATGCAAAATAAACACAACAATCTATTTGCCAGCTCAGATGAGTTTGTTCTAATTATACAAATATTTGTATTGCTTTTTATGGTCACATTTCTTGCAATCTTACAGTACAAAGATCGAGAAGGAAAAACGTGAGCATGCCAAGCAGCACGGAATGATTCGAACAGAGATCACTGGTGCTGAGATCGCTGAGGAGATGGAGAAAGAACGGAGGCTTTTTCAACTACAGATGTGTGAGGTCTGCAGTGCACTTGAGCTGGTTGGAGAACCTGTAATATGTCATAGTTGATATTGTTTTTTTTTTTTTTTTTATTTGTTTTTTGTTTTTCTAAATTAATTAAATTATTTAGAATAAATAGTTTTTAACAGAATATTAATTTATGTCTACATAAACAGGTAATTTTGAGTGCTATTAGATACAGACAGTTGTGAAAAAAATCATCAAACACAATTTTGGACACATAACACAGTATATGGCCATTGCACACTTGCGTGTTGCTGTAGAGGACATGAATGAGAATTAAGCTGATTTAAGACCCATCCAATATTACTAAAATACAGCATCTTTAGTATTTTCGGAAGAGAATAGCAAGAAAAGAATGTTTTAGTTTATTCATATTGTGCTGATTACATGTATATTGGAATATTTCAGTAGCTGTGGGACATTTAAATACCTTTTCTAGGTTAAAGGCTTGACCAGAATATGGAGATTATTCTGAGAATTTTATGTGTGTACATGGTCAGTGATTTTTTTCTACTAATGCTCCCACTACCCAAAAAACTTTGTTGTTTGGACAGCTGAGAGATCTGTACATTATCATTACAGTCTTTTTTGTAATGGTAAGTGAGTAATCATTCATTCATCTGCATGAGTTTACTTGTGACTTTATCAACAGGTTTTGCTAATGACATTAACATTTAATAAACAGCAGCCAATCAGAGCCCTTTAATGGATCTACACCAATTACCCCAGGTTGCTGTCACATCACCAGCTGTTGTGATTGGTACTTCTAATATAAATCTGAATTATGTAATGCCGTCATCTCAGTGCTAATGGCCTTTTTATCTTATGTCTCGAAAGATTCCCTTAGCATTAGAGCAGATGGTTCAAATTGTGATGTTTCATAATCATCAGTGTTGTATTTGTTCATTAGGGAGGATAGCTGTGGGTTATTTAACATGTTGATGAATTGTGTTTGTCAATAGAAATTGCATTTTGAATTTATTTCATTCTCCATCAAGGGTTTGCGAGGGGTAGATGTAATGTTAGGTATCTTAGGAAAAAAGAAACCTTAGGTTGCCTTTCAGATGGTATTGGACCAAGTCACTTGATAAAATCTAATATTTAAATTAAATTCTAATTTTTTTCATTTAATTAAGCACTAATGTAGAGGAGGCAGTGGTATATTACTGAAAGTCTGGATTGTCTAGACTTTTCATAATTTATCAGTCTTCTGTATTTGGATGTTTCCTATTTTCCTTTCTTGGTGGTTACACAGGTAAGTTTATTTTTACTCAACAAGACATCTAATTTAAGCAAAATCTAAAGCTGAGAGCAATGAATAATTTATTATGCAGTGAGGTGACTCATTCAGATACAGGAAGTATCGAAGGAAATGACAAACTCTAGCGAACACATACAACATACCTACTGTATGCATTATGAAAACAAAGATGTGCACGCACCCTAACTTAATTAGGAAACTATATACTGTTGTGTGTCTAACATTGTTGACAAAATTGTGGTTATGGGTTTAAAGGTTATGCACAAATATATTCACACACTCTAAGATGAGCAGAATGTGTGCCATTTCACCCCAAGATATATTCAGACATGCCAGGGATCAAAAGGACAGATTAAGTTTCTGAGCATAGCCAAAAACTGGTGTGACTTTGAAAGGTGTTCTGGAATATACCTCTCTGGGCTAAATCAGGATTACGATGATGTTTAATTCATTTGTTTTGTGGGCTTGGTTTGTCACTGCGTGTTCTTTTCAGATTTAAAAGATGAAATTTTTGTCCTCTCTAGTTGCCTCTAAATTAACAACAGTTAATTGTTTAATTGAATATTTAGGCTACATTTAAATATGTGCTATGGAATGGACCTGTAATTTTCCCTAGAATGATTTTGAATAATCCATTTCAAATAATATAGCACTTAAGGTTTCACAATCACTGAATATCTTTTGTTCTACTGTTGTATACTAAACTGTGTTGTGACCAAAGTCTGTCTCTTTTTGCAGTACCTGATCAAAGTGAATGAAATAAAGACAAAAAAAGGGGTTGACCTCCTTCAGAACTTGATCAAGTATTACCATGCACAGTGCAAGTAAGTGACATTTGATTTCCGATGTGTTTTTACCACGAAAGACATTTGCAATATCAATATACTAGATAAATAAGTCTGCTTAAATCCAAATCCTTTAAGGTCATACAACTATCAACATAAATGTGTATTTGACGTGTGATTGTTAATGGTCGATACCGGAAGTGTTATTGATCCATGTAACCTAAGTGTCACTGTCCTGAAAGTCTGAAAAAGTGATGAGCTGAAAGAAAGAACTGAAAGTGTAGCACTTTTTTTTCTTCTCAGTCTCTAAAGATTAAGGTTATTTTGAGCTAGTGTTGCCTTTGACCTGTAGATACATCAGCAGAAACCTGCAATCTTACCTTGCACTTCAAGGTTTTGATTGGTCAGATGTAAGACTGTCAAAGTTAATGTTTGTGATTAGTGTGATTGTGTTCTGACTTATCAGACTTAGCAGAAATATAAAAGTTCCTGGTGTAGCAACCATTTATCACTAAATAAGGAAAAACACTTTTTATGGATTTTTTTTAAAGCGTCTTGTCTGGGTTTAATTTATAAATAAGTAATTTGATTTTGTTGTATGGTGAAATGTAATTGTTGAAAGTCAATATGTGAACAAGTAAAGCGTACAAGAGTGTAGGGCTGCAGCAAAAACAACTTAACACATGTAAGATCATGTCCATAAAGTGTGGAGAACGTTGTTTTATTATTTGATTTGATTTTCATTGGATTCAGTGTTTATGTTCCCAGTGCATTATCCAGTTTAGAGAACTATAGAACGAGTTGGTTTTTGTGCATGTGAGACAAGTAATTATGCATATATTTGCACTTATATTATGAATCTTCACAAATTGAAGAAATTGAACAAAAAGCTAATAATTACATAGGCAGAACATTCAGTTTTCTTTCTTTTAAAATATGACACGTATAAAACTTTAGATTTTCTCATAAACATTTGAAAACTAAAAAAAAAGGAATTAAAAGGAAGTAAATATTTTACAGACTTAGGCATTATACATATACTTTGAAAAACTCTCTACAGTTTTTTATTTAATTTGCAAAAAATATGCCAAAGGTCACTCAAATGCAGAATCATGCTCAAACCTCATATATACTGTAAACATCTGATGTGTCCTGACAGCAGAACGTGTGGCACAGTGTCTGTACCACTGACTCATCCAATTTGACTCTGATACTCTTGGCAGGTTGTTAGTGTTGGCACTATTTTAGTCATCTGTCAATATTTAAAACTGGACATTTCCACCACAGGCATCCACAAAACTGAATGTTTTGTTTGTTAGTTCAAAGCTTTAAATGCTTCAAAGGTACTTTTGATAATTAGAGAGATCTACTTCAATAAATTGTTAAGCTTATGAGCTAATGATATTTTTACTTATTAACTCAGGCTTTCCTGTTTGCAGGTTTCTGTGTGGTGTAGATTGAAAGTCTATAATTTTCCCTGACTATTGAAAAAAATATGTACAGCCGATAAATGTTTTCAGTGTGAAACATGTGTTCATCAATTCATTGTTGTAATTCTTTTTTTTTTTCGTAAAAAAGCTTTTTTCAAGATGGCTTGAAGACGGCAGATAAGCTAAAGCAGTACATCGAGAAATTAGCAGCTGATCTTTACAATGTATGTACTTTATTCTTTACAAATTAAAAATTCCTTTAATTCTTTAAAAATATTTGATTTGATAAAACCTTTTTTGCTTACTTTGTTATGGATTGGACTTGGCAATAAAATATTTTATCAATATCTGGGTCACATTACAATATTTTGTTTAGTGTATAGTCATTTAAAACTGTTATTGCAATCTTTTACTTGTTTCTCTCAGAGCTGCATTACACCTCTGTGTTGTGCACTGTTACATTCTTTCCTAAGATTGTTTTCCTAAGATCCTAAGACTATTACTATACCATGTTTTACCTTGCTGGACTTGGTCTGAATGGTGGACAATCATTCATGTGGTCCAGTCTCAAAATATGAAAGTGAAAAATGCAACTACAAATATTAATTCTTAGCATGAGGATATCAAAACCTTATTACAAGGTGAAATATTGCGGTACTTTACAATGATGGGTTTATGTCCTGCACCCCTGATACTGTATGTGTAACAAGTTATTTTTGATTTTGTGTGATGTAGATAAAACAAACACAAGATGAAGAGAAAAAGCATCTCACTGCATTAAGGGATATCATTAAATCCTATCTACAGCTGGACCAAAAGGAGGTAGGTGTAGAGTGTGGTGTGCCTCAGGGCTCTGTTTTAGGACCAATGCAAATGATCATTTAATTGCCCAAACGTCAATCAAAGGACTTGTTTGGGATTAAATATTTCCAATGTTCATTACATTTACATATGTTAAATATATAGTAAATCTATTCAGTATTTAAAATACTGTACACATGTAGAATTCTAATTAGTCCTTTAATTGAATGAAACCTGAAGAGTTGAATTTTGCAGTACATCTGTGGATCTAATGTACAAACCCTCCCTAATGCTCGACCTGTACAGGGGAGAGTGTGAGAGGGAGTGCCCAGTGCTGTACCATGCTGGTAGCCAGTATGAAATTGGGCTTGCTGGTGACCAGTGTTGTGCCCCACTGGTTGCTCAGAGAAAAATTGCTGACTCTATCATGTTTAATAAGGAAAATAAATGACAATAAGTAGTTAGTCAATGAATATTTGTTTTATGTGCTAAGTGCCAACACATTGTCGTGACCGCAAACTTGCATTTAATTATGGTAACATGCTGGGAGACAAGTCTGTAAGTTAGAACAAACCGTAGTGTAGTGTACCATAGTGCATTTAAATGGTTTAACAGATTCGACACACACAGCTTACATGTACCATGCTTTTCACACCCTCTCCTATGTCTCTCTCACCCGCTTCCTGTATGGATTGAAGTCTAGAAGAGTAAGTGTTCAGCATGTACAGCATGACGTGTGAATGTGATAGAGATTGTCGTGTGTGCACATTAAATAAGTGGCTGTCAGATAAAGCTGATGTTTAAAAGGTTACAAATCTGTTGAGAAATATTGAAAAATCTTCATGTCTTTTACAAAACTGCTGTGTATGCAGTATCTGTTGGGATCAGTGACTGCATATAGCTGTTTAAAGCACCATGTGTATGTGTGTTTGTACTTGAGCAGGACTCTCAGAGTAAACAGGGTGGCTACAGTATGCACCAGCTGCAGGGAAACAAAGAGTTTGGCAGTGAGAAGAAAGGCTATCTGTTGAAGAAAAGTGATGGGTACACACGTGCACACACACACACACTCATTTAGATGATGAGATTTCTGATCAATATGAGTTCTTGCTCTCTGCTATAAGTAGTGTTATGCAGTATAATTGTTGTGTTGTAGGTTGAGGAAGGTGTGGCAGAGGAGGAAGTGTTCAGTTAAAGGAGGAATTCTCACCATCTCTCATGCCACTGTGAGTAACTCAGACACACTCATGTGATTTACTCTGTTCACTATAAACCATGTCATCCTATAATCAGCCTAATAAAACAGAGGTCTGACATTTACAGTGAAAAGACTTCATCAGCTTTCTGAACTTTGGCTGAATGTCTCCATAACAACCTAGACATCCCACTGTGTCCCTCTTTATAGCTAGGGTAGACTAGAATAACTTTTTTCCTGAAACATTTTTTGTTATACTGGTTCTTTTCACATCCTGATAGCAATCAATAATTAATATTACATAAATATATATAAATCTTATGTGGAAGGCTCAGGACCATAAATAATTGAATTCGCTCCATTCAGTTTAGCTGGTGTGGGAAAAAATAAATTCAGATTTCATCACAGAAGTGCAAGCCAAAATTCGAAGACTTGCCAAAATACACAGAGACAGACAATGGAGTAAAACAAGGGTAAACATTGCCAGTGTTTATACAACATGGATGAATTTGATGACATGTTCGGGTTTCAATCGATAGAACAAACTTGCAGAGTTTCTTCTCGACAGGTAAGCTAAGCTTCAAGTTAAAAGTGTTCCTAATATGTTGGACCTTTTATTGAAGAATTCTACTTTACCTGTTGAAATATGCTATAAGAGCTGTGTTTGGGGGAGGCATGACACGCAAAAGGGGCATTTGCAAACAAAATTATGAATGTTTGAAAGCATGCTTTATTTTTGTAGTTCTGCTAGGTGACACTAGTAGTGCAAAAACTGCCTACCCTAGCTTTAAGAGCCCACTGGGAAAATGAGCAACTGAGTGTTGACCACTTCATCGAATTTCTCTCCTCTCTTCTCCTCTCCACAGCCTTGTTTTCATTCACGTCATATCAAATGTGGCCTGCTAAGGTTCTTACTACACTCCTAAACATACTCACTCCTAAACATCATTGTCTTGGACACAGTACCAGTCAGTCACAATAAGTGAAATTATGCAGGCAAAAAGGTCCATTGTCAATAGTTGAGCAATGCATGAAGCACAGCTCACACAGAAGTCACTTTCAAACCAAGCAACTTTCTTATGGTCAACGTGGCATATTAACGTACAAAAAAAAAAAAGACTAGATTTCACCCACAAAATTTTACTAAGCAATGGAAAATGTGACGACATTTTTAATTTAACTGAACACTACCAGTCAGCATTGTTAACCTCCCTTTCTATGTCTCAGTCTCAGGTCTTGTCCTCCCTCACCCTCCACATCATATGTCATCATTTTTTGTCTTTTCCCCCATGATGTCACTTTCCCCCTTTTAGACCCTCTGTCTCACATTTCATCGTCAAATCAAACCATATTCATAACAGTCTGGACCAGTGTTATGTAACAAACATGTGTTACATTTCTCAACACCTTTGTTCAGTCAGTAGCCTGTATGCATATCACTGTGCGATTGAGCCTATATCAGGTATCGCAAACTACTATCAAGTGTTTTGTGAATATTATTTCTTTGTAAAAGGAAGGAATGTTAATTTAGTTTTTTAAAAATGTGTTTTATAGTTTTAAAAACTACTCATTTAGTAATGCACTAATGCACTGTGACCCATATGCTACTACAGGTATATGCGGTATGAGACGCTGAAAAAAATGACACTCAGCTAAAGATATCCATCTAGTGTGTACATATACCAGAAAAAAAGTATGCAGATGGTGCGCAAGAGTACTTTCTGTTCTGAATGTACCCCAGACAGACTGACAAACTCATCTGTGGGCTGTAGACCAGTAATAGACCTACGTTAAATGATTGTCTACCAAAATAATATATAATCTTTGTATTAGCTTCATTTTGTCATTATAAATTTAAAATCACACGGTCTGGGATGCTACAGCAGGAATATGAAGTAGTCAAGCATTTTTCCTGTTGTCACATTTCGTTTCAGTCAAACAGGCAGCCTGTCAAACTCAACCTGCTCACATGTCAGGTCAAGCCCAGCACTGAGGACAGGAAGTGCTTCGATCTAATTTCCCGTGAGTCAACAGACACCCACAGGGAGAGCTTATTTTGTGGGAAACCACATGAGTGATTTAGTAGCTTAGTGTAATGTGTTTGTTTACTTTACCATACTCAATCTTGGAAGAAAATTGTTAACTTAATTTTAAATAGTTGTATAATTGCAACATTAATGTGATTGATGACTTTAATACTATCTTCTGGTGTTTAATTAGATTCATGGAAATCACTTCATGTATATGCAGATGGCTTATATTTTATTTGTCATGTGTTTCAGATAACCGTACATATCATTTCCAGGCTGAAGATGAGCAGGAATTTATAATGTAAGATTTTTTTATGGGACTTTTTTTTTTACACCACTTTGCATCTGTAAGTCACAAACTTTGTAATCTAACTTCTCTGTAAATGCAGTAATCTGTAATAATTTTTTATATGCTGATAATGGGATCTCTCTGCAATTTAACAATTATGAACAATTATAGCAATCTGCCAAGCGGTGAAAACAACTATTATTTTGTGTGACTAGATTGTACTACTTTTACGGCAAACTAATATCGCAAATAGAGTTTGAGATTTTAACTCTCGTCTAAGGCATTTGCTCGATGGGTTTTGTGAATCTCTGTTGTGAGAAGTCTGTGAAGGGGTGTTTGATTGTTATAATTTGGTACTTACACATTGAGGTCACTAACACCACAATGACATTTCCCAGACTCCTTTAGATACAAACATTCTCACAAAAAAAGCATCTACCATCTCATAACGTGTCTAAGTATTTTTAACGGCTGGCTTTGCTTCTACACTGCTGTGAGCTCCCTGCTGTTTATCAGAGAACTCCATGACTGAGCCATTTGACAGCCATTATAAAGGGCTTTTAAAAGCACAGAGGCTGATCAGAATGAGGCCCTATAACCCCTTTATACATCAGTCCTGCAGTCCTTTCACCTCTGCTTTGATTGGAATCTCTTTTAAAAGCCACAAGCCGATCACATCATCTAGCTAACAAGGAGGCAAGGCATGCTTTTGAACTTAGTATATCACCCCATTTTTTGTAAAATATATCTTATTTACGAAAAAAATGGCAAAGGGATAAAAGTAGGAAGATGAATAAGAGAGTCTGAAGAAGGGCTTAAATGTTGCTTTAGGATTTAGCTGTTGTTTTTTTGAAGCAATACACTTTTGTTGGCACATTGGTATTTCAGCATTACATGACAGAATGTTTAAGACAATATTATAAAAATCTTATGTTATGCAGCACATCAGTGTCCATTTTAAAACAATGGACCAATCAGAAGAAGGACTGGGATGGATAAGCAATTCAAGCTTTTTACAGTAGCAACTGTGTACAGTTACCATGCAGTCAAAAATGGGCAACTTTCCTAATACATGTTCCTGTTAGCATGTTATTCCAAAGAAAAATGTATTTGCACTAGGGCTGCACAATTAATCGAATTTCTAATCGCGATTACAATTATGGATGCCACAATTACGTAATCGTTCAAAGCGGCAATTAATCGGTCAAAGTCCACTTATGTTATTCTGTGTGCTTAAGATGCGTTTTTTCTTTCTACATGTTATCTTAAGGGTTTTTCCATTGTTTTAATTTTAGTTTTAGTATAACATTATAATACCATTCATATTTTTACTTTTTTTTTATAATTTAAAGAAGAAACCAATCCGATGTATAGTTGACATTTGAGGCTTAATACTATTGAAAAGCACTAAAAGTTTTTCAGTTAGTGTTTTCAGCTTGTTTATTTTCATATAAAAATACGGCATGCAGTTGCATCAAACAGTAGTATAAACATCATTCAATGTAAATTGTGATCATCGTAATTAATAACCGCAATTACAATTTCAAGGGAATAATCGACAATTATGATTTTTGTCATAATCGTGCAGCCCTAATTTGCACTCTTCAGTTTATTTAGTTGTGTCATAAAACTGTAAATAAAAGAGATGGAGAATTCTTCTTGTGTTGCTCTGTTAATGTGTTTCTGCCTCTACAGATGGATCTCAGTGTTAACTAACAGTAAGGAGGAGGCGCTTAACATGGCCTTCAGAGGAGAGCAGGGTGGAGGAGATGATGGGCTGGAAGATCTCACTAAAGCCATAATAGACGATGTGCTGCGCATGCCCGGAAATGAAGTGTGCTGTGATTGTGGGGCTCCAGGTGCATATCTGTCTGTCCATCCATCCACCCATCTGTCTATCTATCCGTCCGTCTGTCTGTCTGTCTTAAAAAGAAAATAATAATAAAACTGTGTCTGGTAAGGTTTCTCGGCCTCATTTCACTCTCTCCTCTCAGGTCTCTTCTCCACTCAATCTGTTTTTATTTTTTTGAATCCCTATTTCTGTTTTTCTCACTCTATTACCAGTGAAATCTGTCTCTCTCATGATGAAGCAGCGGCAGTGTGAGTGTGAGGATCAGGCAGTCAGTACAGACGAGCGCGGTTACATCACTCTCTTATGTAATTGGCTCATGCAAGCTATGCTGAACGTTCTGAGAGGGCGGCTGCTGCTCCAGGGATTATTTGATCAGCCTCTTTCACGTTCATTGTTTTCTCTCTCTGCAAGAGGATAGAGATGTGGCCCAGGAAAGGATCCTGGGGCTTTTATACTTGTTTTAATTTGTTGTAACATATAAATTGATGAACAATTTATAAATCGGGGAAATACGTTTTTATAGATTGTCAGGCTTATCAGTGAAAAGATTATTAATGCTATCCTTTTAGATGACCATTGTTAATGAGTAATGCCAGAATAAAGGCCCAGAATTCACACCAAGGAAATAACTATCAATAACTATAACTATAAAGTTTTAATCATTCTAAGTCCACACCACAATTATAACAATAATAACAAAAAATGTTAACATCGGTGTAGACACTAATATAGTTATCTTTATATTTATTGTTCTTGGTGTGAACGGTCCTTTAAAGGTGCAGTAGGAGATCTTGGAAAATGCTAACTTTAGCCTGATAGCACTGAAAGCGAACGTCCCACCCTCCCTGCAATCGCCGTCCAAAGCCATGTCCCCTGAACACATATACGCTGACAGACCAGAATACCAGAGACAACATTACAATAGGCTACATCAGCGGTTCCCAATTCCAGTCCTCGCGCCCTCTTACTCTGCACATTTCATATGTATCTCTTATCACGTGCGACGTTTGTTCTATTCGACCGTAAGTGCCCTGGGAAATGTACATCACCGGATATTCCGCCATGATTCCAGTTCGAAGCGAGCGAATATGTTCCATATAAAGGGCATTAAAGTGTGCGAGACGTGAATTTAAATAGTATTTCTTTACAGAGGTATATTATGTCACACTTCACACTTCTTTAGTAAGTTTCATCTGTGTGTGTGAAGACAGTAGCGCAAATCCGTGACTGAATGTTCCGAAGTGAAATAAACTTCAACGGAATAAAGTTGAATGGAATTGAATTGAATTAAAGTTGAATAAACTT
>NW_015558721.1:383505-398275 GCF_001515605.1 Sinocyclocheilus anshuiensis | reverse complement strand
AAAGGTGCAGTAGGAGATCTTGGAAAATGCTAACTTTAGCCTGATAGCACTGAAAGCGAACGTCCCACCCTCCCTGCAATCGCCGTCCAAAGCCATGTCCCCTGAACACATATACGCTGACAGACCAGAATACCAGAGACAACATTACAATAGGCTACATCAGCGGTTCCCAATTCCAGTCCTCGCGCCCTCTTACTCTGCACATTTCATATGTATCTCTTATCACGTGCGACGTTTGTTCTATTCGACCGTAAGTGCCCTGGGAAATGTACATCACCGGATATTCCGCCATGATTCCAGTTCGAAGCGAGCGAATATGTTCCATATAAAGGGCATTAAAGTGTGCGAGACGTGAATTTAAATAGTATTTCTTTACAGAGGTATATTATGTCACACTTCACACTTCTTTAGTAAGTTTCATCTGTGTGTGAAGACGCTGTGAAGCGCAAATCCATGAATGAATGTTCCGAAGTGAAGTAAACTTCAGATTGGACGAACATTTCTTGGTCCTACGCCTTCCACAGAATATATAAATACAGATAAATACATTTAGACCACTTAACTTAATGATTGCTATCAGGATGTGAAGAGACTTTCAACCAGCATAACAAAAAATGTTTCTGAAGACAATCACCTATTGATAGTTTTCACGTGACGTCACACCCTTATAGGAACGCCCACCTGGAGGGCAAAACGAAGCTTTGCTCCACTGACCGCCAGTTATTTTTACGCAGATTGCATTAAGTAGTAATGTAGTAAGACGCAGATATTAAAAGGCGAAATTCAGTAAACACCTTATTGATTATGTATATTTTGTACAGGCAAGCAGATGAACCCAGAATATAAACACAATGTGCAAAGTTTCATGTTAAATAGTTTCCCATAGAAACCAGTTATAAGGGAAACACTGAACCATTAAGCGGATTGCGTTCATATTCCGGCCTTCTCTGCTTGCCTATGTAAACTATGCATCATTAATATAGAGATTACTAAATTTGATATTTTAATATTACTGTTTTAAATATATTAAGGCACTTTAAGCGTTTTTACAACGTTTTGTGACTGTTTAATGATTTAAATATTGCCGCGGGTGCTTAATATGGATTGCAATTGGCCAAAACTTGCATTTTGTTAACATACCGTTGTTTTATTCTTTTGAGAGGTGACCTAAATATTTGCGGCTGTGAAGCAGATGGAAAATTGACAGGCTTGTGCTGCAGTTCTATGGATGTTTTGCCCTCCAGGCCTTCGAGCCGGTCACGTGACTGAAAGCTATGAATTGCACCTTTAATTCATATTACATATGAGATGAACTATAGACCAAATATATTTTGTATTTATATTCAGTAGATATAAGTTGGATTATGTTGTTATACAACTATGCTTTTGGGAGGTTGTTAGCATGTTGCTACATTGCTGTGTCATAGCTAAGGTGTCATAGCTACTTTCATATGCAGTTCTTATGTTTTAGGTGGTTGGTAGCACGTTGTTATATTACTAAGCAGTTGCTAAGGTGTTCTACGTGGTTGTTAGCACTAAGCACATAGCTACTTTTATATGCAGTTGCTAATGTGTTTTAGGTGGTTGTTAGCATTGTGCTATATTGCTGTGGTAACTAAAGTGCTCTGTGTGGTTGTTAAATTAGTATAGTTTCTATTCTCGTTTAGGAGTTCTGGGTGGTTGTTAGCACATTGCTACATTGCTATGAGGTTGTTAAGGTGTTCTGGAAGGTTGTTAGCACATTGTTACATTTCTTCTATGCAGTTTCTTTGGTGTTCTGGATGGTTGTAAGGACGTTGCTCTGCAGTTGGTCAGGTGTTAAGGATTGGTTCCATTTTATTAACTAGGTGTAAAAAATAAGTCACATGATTTCAGGTATCATTTATGTCAGTAGCACAGACTATGTGGGATGAGTATGCATCATAGTTGCATCATACTCCTTTTTAAAACGAACCGTTCTAGTCAACATTGATTTATTGATTCAAGGGCTTATAAATGAAGTTTAGGAAGCTTCAGGTCCACACGCCATGAGGCTTGAGTTATTGTGTTGAGCTGTTATTCAGCTCCTCCGCTGAGAGCGAAACACTCTAATCTGTGTCAAGGTGCATGACTCCTTACACCAGTGAGTCTGTTTGAAAACAGGCTGGTTTATTTTTTTAACCAGAGAGATGAATGATTGTATTTAATGCTAACTGATTGTTTGTCTGTCAGAGAAGAAATAATGTACAAGTACATCTGGGATTTACTGCACATGCAGAGAAAGCTGCTGGAGAAGACCTGTATCTATATATAGCTGCTGTGTATGTGTGTGTTCTCTTATCTTTGTTACCCTGTCATTGGTTCTGTTCAGGGGATGTCACTGGCACTCATGGAGCCACAAACACACCTGCCGCCAACACTAACAAACAAACAGATCGTGTTATATTCTCATACAAACACGGATAACATGGCACTCTGAATTAAACTCCATTCAGTATTTACCATTCCATCTTCTAGAACAGTGGTTCTCAATTCCAGTCCTGGCGACCCCCTGCTCTGCATATTTTGCATGTCTCTCTTACTGAACACACCTGATTCAGATAACCAGCTTGTTAGAAGAGAGCTCCATGCATGAACTGTGTTCCGATTGACAGGGTTTCTACACAGTGTTCATTGCTCCCTACTCCCTGAGCACAGGAAATCACTTTGCGCTACGCCACTGCCTGCAGCACCTTCACACAGATGAAACTTACTAGAGAAGTGTGACATAAATAAATACAATTTAAATTCATGTCTTGCACGTTTTAATGCCCTTTGAATGGAACATATACGCTCCCTTTGAACTGGAATCATGGTGGAATATCCTTTATAGTCCACTAGAATTTAAAATTATGAGTGCAACAAGGGCCCCTTGTGGTAAAAATGTGTTTGTTTCTTTTCCTTTTCATAATTTTGTCTTTTTTTTTTTTTTTTGATGTTCTCAGATCCCAAATGGTTGTCAACTAACGTCGGAATCCTGACGTGCATCGAATGTTCAGGCATTCACCGGGAGATGGGTGTCCACATCTCACGCATTCAGTCTATGGAGCTAGACAAACTGGGAACCTCTGAACTCTTGGTGTGTTCGATTTATTTATTTTTTTTTCAGTATAGCAAAGGTCTTAAACAGGGTTTCTTTGGCAGTATTGCAGGGGGTCTGCCAATTATTGTTTGATCACAAACTAATTAATGTGACAAAATAAAAAATATAGCCAAATTAACTTTAACCAAAGCTAAAGTTCAGCTAAATGTTTTATTGTCCTTACTACATGTATCAAAATGTATCAAGTTAGTTTAAATTTTAATGTGCAAAACTCTCAATATCCTATTATCATCTTTAACTAAAACATGTTTATGAATTGAAATTAAGCTAAAATAAAATATAAATATTATATGAAAAATGTAAGTTGCCTTGGTAACTAGCTGCAGAAAGTTTAATTTGAAGCACTAAAATTACTAACTGGAAATAAATCAAGACTATTACAACTGTTATAAATATAAATAAAACTAAATAAATAATACAGAATTACAAAAAATGTAACTAAAATAAAAATGAAAACTAAAGAAAAAAATGCTCATTCAAAATATTGTACAATAAAACTATAATAGTATATAAATAATATTAAAACATTTTTTTATGGTTTTACGATGCAAGAAGCATCATAACCAAGTGTAAATACATCAGTATGATACTTATTAATGTTATTATAGGCCAAGCTTAAAATGCAGCACTCAGTTTTATACATTATCTAATAAAAAATAGTCCATGGCCAAACCCTTTAATATTTTAAAATCATATTTCATATAAAACCATTTGGGGTCAGTGCATTAGACAAATGCATAATTGATTTTTCTACATAATTCTACATAATTCATAATTATTCATTTATTTAATGATATTTGAAGAATTAGATATATTGCAATTTAGGCATATTTCATTTTGTTTTCCTGTATTCTTTGCTTTCAGCTGGCCAAGAATGTGGGAAACAATAGTTTTAATGAAATAATGGAGGGAAATCTTCCTTGGCCCTCTCCCAAGCCCACTCCTGCTAGTGACATGTAAGTGCATATAGCAAACATAAAATTAATTGTCATATTATATTTGAGTTTTCTAGTGTATTGAAAATACTTTCCGGTAAATGATAGATTTCCTTTATTTTTAGTTGCTTAAACATTTTTGAATGTTTGGATATTAATGTAAAATCCCATTTTATAAAAATTGTATTTCCCTCTCTTATGTCGATCTTAGGACTGTTCGTAAGGAGTTTATCAATGCTAAGTATGTAGATCATAAGTTCGCAAGAAAAACCTGCAGCTCAGCAGCAGCCAAGATGAGTGAGCTGTTTGAAGCCATCAGGTCACATGACCTGCTAGCTCTCATCCAGGTGTATGCTGAGGGGGTAGAGTTTATGGAACCACTACCTGAAGGAGGACAGGTGAGTGACAGCGTATGAGAGTCAAATCGATCATTAAAGGTGTAGTAACTAGGACAGTGGGAAAATAGGGTCACTTATTCATTTACCATTTCATTTTTATAAAAAAAAAAAAATTGACCCCTGAAAGGAAATATGCCGACCATTTTGGGAGGAGATAGTAGGTCCACAGGGACAGAGTGTATTTATACCTAAACAATTATATGGCATGATCGATGACCCATGCACATCAGACTCTTTGATGAGCACAGATTTTGAGGTCTGGTGAAAATCAGAAAGCAGACACGCTGGATGTGACTTGAATCCTCTGCCTTGATCTTTTCTCAGTTTTCCTCACTGAGGGGTCCGTCATTGTATCAAGTAATGACTGTGATAATGCTGCCACCCGACTCGGAGATGAACAGCTGCTTTTGAGGGGGTGTATTCGGGAAAAAATTCTCAATCTAAAATTATCTCTGTTTCGCTTTTTATGATGTAGCCCAGGGGTCTTCAAATAAAATTGCTTGAGGTCCAGTAATGAACACTCCTCACCAGACGAGGTCTGGACAATTATATACCTAAAAAACATGAATTGATGGTTTTTGCCATTCACCTATATCAGCAGGATATTTACAGTAAGCTCAAATTTAAGACTTTTTAAGACCTGCACAAATAAAATTTAAATAACTGTAAAAAGGTTTAGAGTTCAGATACAGGTTTTCACAAAAACAAAATGTTTTATAAAATAATAAACTTCACATTTCAGCCTTTAAAGGTCCCATATTGTACACCTTTCTGGAGTTTTATTTTAGGTTTTGATGTCCTTAAGAATATATATTTGCGGTATAATTGTCTTTTGTTGTTATGGGCGCGTCTACAGATTTCTTGCCATATGTCTATGTTTCTTGCATCTCACGACTATGTCGTGTATGAAATAATGTCTGTGTGCATGTGTGTAAAACAACAAACTGACGATTTATATATAATCATTTGTAATTGTATATACATTGTTGTGATTAATTGTGGCTGGAACAATAATGTAGCTGTTAAAATAGTTGCCTGCTGAATTGAAATGTATATACATCTTCATCATGACTAGATAGACACGGTGAGTTTGTCTTTACTATACACGTTAGATGTGATCCACCTCATAGTAGCAATCCTGTCAGATCGTCCATCCTTTGAGTGAGAGTGTAACGTTACAGGTTGGCCGATCTGGTTTCGTAGTTAAAGTTAACCTTTTCGACATGTTTCCGTGTTGTCCTTGCTCAGCAAAAGCATGGACGTGATGTTGTCTGGGGGTTTGGCAAAAGGAGAGTGGGACTGTGGGCGGTGCTCGGGGTGGGGACTGAAGGCAGTGACTGTGTAGTTCTGACATCAACTTTTTACGGAAGTCACAACGGTTCGTGAAAAATAGCTAGAACTTTAAGCAGGCTGTGTGCATTTTACTGTGGACTGACTGTTTTGAAACTTATATGGTAGTTAAATAGCCCCTAGACCTCAGTAATCGTGAAAAAAGCCAGGAATTTTCAGTTTTGACAATATGGGACCTTTAAACCATTTTTTAAAAGAAAATAGAGTTACAAGTATCAATTATTATATTAATTGAAACAATTATTATCAATCATTATATTAATTAAATAACATATAAATATATTTTACGTATAAATATAATTTAATTGTTTACATTTTGAATACATTATCTTCTTGTCAGTCCACCAGTTAACATTTACAACTCATTGTAAATGAGTAAAAACATTGGTTGTTTTTCACATTGGTCTGAACAAAAACAGCAGACGGGCTTATTGAAAATGCTAATTCATTCTCTGCCAGCAGGAGTGGCAGAAATATAGTGGTTTCTCCAGTAACGGCAGTACATAATGTATGTACATAAAGCGCAGCAGCTGACTTTGAAACGTGCAGCGCTCATATTTATTCAATGAAGTTTAAGCCAGGGGTCTCCAATTAAGAATTTCTTGTACCATCTGGTACCAAGACTTTTTATGGCCTTAAATTTAAGACTTTCTTTTAAGACTTAAGGACCCGTCAACTTTCCTAATTTTTGAGAATGCCACTGTTTTACACTCGCTGAAAATTTCATCTGTCTGTGCTCTGCCCTCTTCACTAAACGCACGACTGCACATAGTCTGAACATAGCAACAGTTAATTGTAGTAGCAACCCATGGCGCCATAGGACCCAAACGACTCTACTGATCTGACCTTGATGTGCTTGATATAAATTTGATTTTATTAGAAATTAGCATTTGGCATTTATTTATTTCCTCGTGTCAAAATGCTTTGCGGTCCGGATTTGGACCGGAATCTGCTAGTTGGCGATTCCTGATGTAGCCTATTGCCCGAGCATAAGCTGATTTCGGGTTATCTTTTGTTGAATCCTCAAACATGAAGCAGTGTCCATGGCTATGTCAGTGACACTATTAGCCAGATATGTTAGTGGATCTTCATCAATACATTACATAAAACAATTGAAGTTACAATATACATACATTACTATTCAAAAGTTTGGGGTCAGTCTTTTTGAAAGTCCCTTATAACTACCAAGGCTGCTTTTATTTTATTTGATCGAAAACAAAGTAAAAACAGCAATATTGTGAAATATTTTTTTACAATTTCAAATAACTGTTTTATATTTTAATACATCTGAAAATGACATTTTACATTTTTTGTCTTAATTGTCACATGATCCTTCGGAAATCATTCTTATATGGCAATTTTCTGCACAAAAACATTTATTATTATTATTATTAATGTAAAAAAAAACAAACAAAAAAAAAAACAGTTGTCCTGCTATATTTTGTATAAATATTTTTGTGGTAACCATGGATTTTTTTTCTGGATTCTTTGATGAATAGAAAGATCAAAAGAACAGTATTTATTTGAAATAGAAATCTTTTATAACAATATACAGTAGATTTTTTGACAGTCTTCACTGTCACTTTTGATTAATTTAATGTATTTTTGCTCAATAAAAGTGTTGACCTTGTTTCCATCAGCAGATTTTTTTTAAATTTTTTTAAATATATATATATTTTAATTTAAATAAATTATTTATTAAAAAATTCTTTCCTTTAAAATACCATGCAAAGAGAAATTCTACCACCACTTTTTAAGCTACTTAAAAAAAATTTAAATAATAACAATAATAATAATAAAGTAAGTCAGTTTATTTTGAAAATGAGTCATACATTTAAAAAAAAAAAACAGGAATTAAATAAGATTTATTTTTCAGTTAACACAATGATAATAGGTTTCTTTTTTTTATTATTTCTTTTTTTATTTATGTTTTTTTTTTATTTGTGCTTCTGTGTTATAGGAAGGAGGAGAGACTGCATTGCACTACGCTGTGAGGACAGGTGACCACACCTCACTGCACCTGGTTGACTTCCTTGTCCAGAACAGGTATGGAACACCAGCCTATAACCACAAAAACCTGGGAGCAGACACTCCTGGCCATGTTTTTATTATCAATTTTTGCAGTGAATGATCCTTCATTTTAAGCAGTCACCTCTTGTTGCATTCCATCACTATTATCATAAAGAGCTTCATGATTAACCAGGATGAGTTTTTATGTGTTTTTTATTTAGGATGGCAGGTGTTCATGTATGAGCACCAGCACTTTTGAAGGGATTATTATGCAGATAATAGAGTAATTTAAGTTCAACTTTTGCTCAATTTGCTCTCTAGTGTGTGGATTAAAGTTGCATAACAGCATTATAAGATCGGGTCATGCCTGGGCCAGAAATATACTTGACTCACATCCTAGTAAATAATCATAATTCGATTTCCCTGAGAACTGGAACACTGAAACTATTCCAGGTTTGCATTAAAGGTTGACTCAAGAGAAATATGGCAGCATAAGGGAAATAAATCCAACCCAGATAACTGGAATTGTTTTATTTTTTGGACAGCATGGCTCACGCCTCACTTGCTCCCCGATTACATCTGAAAGATATTGTGCTCCGAGTTCATTCCGTGGCAAAGTTTGCACTGTGATAAATTTAATATTAGGTTAATGTTTTCGCAATTTCTGTACAGTTATACAATATTAATCAGTACATTAATATTGATATGAATGTGTTTAAAATGTGATGTTATTTTCTGTTAACACTTTGTTTCCATAAAAAGGTTGGGGTCTGTAAAATGTCTCTTATAGTCACCAAAGACTACATAGAAAAAAATACAATAAAAAAAAAACATAATATTGTGAAGTATTATTAAAAATTTTAATCAATATTTCTTCTTATATTTTAAAATTAATTTGTGGTGGCAAACCTGAATTTTCAACAGTCATTATTAGTCTTCAGTGTCACATGATCCTTCAGAATTCTTTCTAATTTGCTGATTTGGTTCTCAAGAAACATTTCTTATTGTTATTGATATTGAAAACAGTTGTGCTGCTTAATATTTTTACAGAAACCAGGATTCTTTAATGAAATTTCAGGATTCAGAATCAGATTTCAGGATTCTTTAGTGAATAGAAAGTTCTAAAGAACAACATTATTATTATTATTATTATTATTATTATTTTGTGACAATGTAAAAGTTTTTACTGTCCTTTTTTATTTTAATGCATCCTTGCTGAATAAATATATTAATTTCTTGATTTCAAAAACATTTTTACTGACTCCAAACCATTTAAACTGTAGTGTACTGAATGCGGAAGGAAAGCTTAGTCATATTATACATGTCTTTGTAAATTCCACAGTGATTCTTCAGTTGTCCCCACAGTCATGTCCACCGGTTGTGTTAATCTGTCTTTAATATTTACTAAACATTTAGGATTTTTTCCTCATTGTCTTTCCAGTATTGTTGCAAATTCCTTTTTATTTCATTCTGGCAGCTGACAGTCTACTAACTAAATATTTCACAATATAACTAGTAAATTTCCTGACATGCAGTTGCATTATGGGCTTTAATGTGTTTTATGGAACACAGATGCTCATTTCAACTTGATTGTAGTAATCAATTATATCAAACATAATTTTTTATATGTATACAGGTGGACATTCACATATTCATTGACACTACACAGAAATATGTTTGACACACCATCTGAGAATCTCCATGCAGAATCAAATGAACACTGATACTGGGCAAAGTGGAAATTAGCATTATCCTTTCAGAACTTAGATTAGACCCTGAATTTTACTGTGTAGCGCTAATCACTACAGAAAATGTTCAAGCTGAACTTAAGTCTGAGTCAGGGAAATATATGAATTTGCTGTCATAGAGAGCGGGGATATGCTGGTGTAGATGTGTAGCCTGTTTTGTTTTCCTTTGTTGTGATTCACACTAGGTAAACAGAACTGGGTCATTTACTTGCTCTCTCCCCATGTTTGCCGTTTAGTCACTGCTGACCCAAATTCAAAAGTGTGAAGTGGTTCATTAAGAGTGAAAATCTTGTTAATGTCAGCCTCAGTTAAAGATTTGAATTGCAATAAAGCACACTTTGGAGATATGCTCAGATGATTTTGTTAACATGTTAACAAGACCATAGTTTTGTGCCAAAATTGATGCAGGTTGGATTTTGATACATGTTATTTTGCTTTATGTAGGAAGTTTTGAGTTCTAATACTTAGTGTGTTTTTAATAGTACAATAAACTCTTACATGTCAGAAGATCAATAAAAATTTGATTCTTCATATCTCTGTCTCCAGTGGGAATCTGGATAAACAGACGGAGAGGGGAAACACTGCCCTGCACTACTGTTGCCTGTATGAGAAACATGAATGCCTCAAACTACTGCTGAGAGGCAAACCAGCTACTGATATCAGTGAGTTACACATGCATGTGCAGTTTTACCAGATTTACTGCACTTCTTTACTTTCCACTTATTATGCCTTTATAATATGCTTAATTGTATACAAACATGTAGGCATGGACAATAAATCAGTACCATACTGATAATTGGCCATTAAAAAATGTATTTATTTTATTTTTGTATTATTATTATGCTATATAATTGACTTTTTAAAAATGTTAATAACTTGTATTAATTAATTAATTAGATTTTTTTTTTCTTCAAAATGAATATTAATTTTTCATACTGCAATTTATGATGCTTAAATTCATTCAAAAATTCTAAAATCAAACCAACAAAAGAACAATAATATGTAAGTGCTGTGACAAGTCCCGGTTAGTCTAATAAATAAAATAATTAATAAAAGAAAAAAGTCGATAGAATAGAAAAAGGGTTGTGGCATTTAAAATGAATGAATTTAGATTTTTAGGGGGTTTCTTTGTTTGGTAGTTTGTTTATTTAGACAAAACAGTCTAGAATTATAATGTTGGTAATTTATGTGTAATTGACAGCAACATAAAAATAAAATAATTGTCATCTTATCATATAAGCCAGAATCCCTGATTACATATACTGTATATTTACCAACGCTTAGCCACCACATTGTTTCATGATAGACATTATGTATCATTTCTGATATGTGGGACCTTATGTTTCAGCCAATCAGAATGGAGAAACAGCTCTGGATGTGGCCAGGCGGTTGAAGATCATTCAGTGTGAGGAAGCGGTGAGTAACTTCTGGGTCAGATGATATAATCCTTCCTTTCAAAACACTTAATACATGTCCGAAAATATGTCCTTCATGATCAAAGAACAGTAGGGGCAGCAAAAATGTGGTAAAGGCCCCAGGGTGTTCAAATGTGGCTGTTTTTGAAGATCTGACTCATATTTGTGCATGTGTGTGCTTCAGCTGGCACAAGCCACTGCAGGAAAATTTAATCTTAAAGTCCATGTGGAATATGAATGGAATCTCAGACTGGAGGAACTTGACGAGAGTGACGATGATCTGGATGACAAAGTAACACATTCCCCCTTGAACCTCTCTTAAAATATTCAAACTTATGTGACTCACTGACTGAAAAAACTCCACATTGTTTATCATTCCCAGCCCAGTCCCATTAAGAAGGATCGTTCTCCCCGGCCCCAGAGTTTCTGTCACTCGTACAGTCTGTCTCCTCATGACAAGCTCTCTCTGCCTGGTTTCACTGGTCAGCGTGATAAGCAGCGCCTTTCATACACTTCACTCTCCAATCAGATGTACAGCGTTTCTACTGATTGCCCGTCCTCTCCAGTCTCAGATGCTCCACCTCTGCCTCCTAGGAATGCAGGCAAAGGTAAACCAGAAACTCAAAGCCGATCAAATGCAAAAAACTTGAACATAACACTTGTTCTAACCAGTCTTGCGTATTAATAATTAAATATATTAATTTATGTTATAAATTCTATTTATATTCATATAAGCTGTTTATGAACATATTAATCTAGCTCTTAGCTTCTGTAATTTTAGTTCAGTTTGTAATCCTAAAACCTGTACAGTAAACTAAAAAAAACAAACAGCAAAACTGTTAACAGCTGTAACAAATATCTGTGTGGTTTTTATCTCATCTCTGTTGCTTTGCACAGACTCCAGCTGTGCTTACTTTTTCTTTTGATACTTTTTTTTATGGTTTAACTTTCTGATATGTCATTGTATTAATAGGCAAACCTATGTAAAATATCATCCAGTCTTTTTCCATCTTTTTCTTCATTCTCTCTCTGTATTTTTCTAATTTTCTCGTCTCTTGCAGCTCCTCCTCTGGCTTTCCTTGGCTCTCATTCCCACTATGCTACTCTGGCTAGCACTCGTCAATACATCAGTGACTATCTTTTTTTTATTTGCATAAACCTCTCCTGCTTATTTAATCTGTTTAATGACCTTATTCTGTGATCGTACGGCTGTGTCTGAAACTGAAGGCTGCTGCATCGCAGTAAACTAAATGTTTTTATATGAAAGTACACTACCATACAAATGTTTTGAGGGCAGTAAGACATTTTTTCTTAAGGAAATGGATACTTTTAAATATAAAGGACTATTAAATTGATCAAAAGTGACAATTTAGACATGACATTGTAATGTTACAAAATATGTCATATATGTCATATATTTCAAATAAATGCTGTTCTTTTAAAAGTTCTACTCGTTAAAGAATCCTAAAAAATGTATTTCCACAAAAATATAAAGCAACACAACTGTTTTCAACAATAATAATAAATAAAAAAATTGTTGAGTACCAAATCAGCATATTAGAGTGATTTCTGATGGATCATGTGACAATGAAGACTGGAGTAATGGCTGCTGAAAATTCAGCTTTGCCATCACAGGAATAAATTACAACTATAATAATTATTTATTTATTTTATTTTTTAATATATCACCGATCACAAACTTTTGAAAGGTAGTGTACCTACTAAAGAAACTAATTTCAGATGATTTGAAAATGATGAAGAACACATTGAAATGAGCATTAGAAAATACATGTATTATTCAAAAAAAATATATAAAATGAAATATAACATTAACAAATTACTATCATAGGCGGTGAATACAAATGCTGACAAGATAAAAGCTTCTTAGTAGATGGCATGTTGTGCATAAATTGGATTCGGATGTGCCTTGATGCCTTTATACTTCTAGATGCTGCATACTTCTGGTTTTGGACTATACAATCACTCAAACCACCATCACTGTGTCGTGGTCACTAACATTTCTTATATGCAAGTTTAGCAGACAAATCAGATTCAGTACATCCAATTTACTTTTCACTTGATGATTCTGCTACAGTTAATCTGTTTTAGTACATAGATGATTTGACTTTCCTTAGTAACAACTAAAGTGCAGAATTTGCTGAAGTTGTTAACTTGCTGCGTTTGCTTACATCCCATCCCTTTCCTGGTCCTCTCTGACTGAGTTTTTCACTGGCTATTGACTGTCAAAATATGTAACATCGAATAGACCATCCATGAGAATAAACCTTACTCAACTTTTTTGTGGTGTCTCGATGTCCTTCTCCAATTTAAGTCACTCATCTCTAGTTTCTCCACTTCCACTTTAAGTACCCCACTTACCTGGCCTGCTTCAGTTTCAGTAGCAATTGTCATCTTATCCAAGTGGTTACCCACACTCTCATTCTTTCCCTTTATTTACTTATCTTTCTATCCTGCCGTCCTTCCTCCTGTATCTTCCACAGAGCCCATGTTAAATGGACAGTATCCATTCTTCCCCGTGACATCACTGCATGTTCTTGTTTTATGTTTGTTTTCCCTCCAGCCCCTCCATTGTCAAACCTGCCCCCCTCCAACCCTGCCGCACAGACCCCCGCTAGTGGCAGCTCCACCCTGTCAAAGAAGAGGCCACCTCCCCCTCCCCCTGGACACAAACGCACTCTATCCGACCCCCCCACCTCTCTCTCACACACCCCGTTCAGTAAAGGTGGGCTATACTTAGTCAACAACTCTAGGTTGAATTACAAAACTAATGTTTCTGGTGTTTATTTTTGTCCAGGTTTTCATTTACTCCGATCAACATAGAATGGATTTGATTTTTCTATTTATATGAGACGTTTTCAATTGAAACACCAATTTAGTTGTTTTTAAATAACATTCTAGCAAGAAATTACGGTCTTTTGGTTAATTTCAGATCAATCCTTAGTAGCTGTTTTTACCATCCCCAGGCATCCTGCATTTACTTTTGGTTTAGTTGCTACAATATATTACCAGATCATTTGCATCCCATTCATTCTGTGGTGTTGTTACATGTTAAACTCCATAACATTTTAAATATGAAAACCAATATTGAGAGGACAATATTGCCAATGAAAGCCTCGGCCTAATGACCCATCCCTAACCTTTTGACCTCTGCATTGTGTCCTGCCCCAGTGGTTTGCATGTTTCTTAACATTTTGGGTAATGGGAAAGAGAAAGGCATGGCAAAATAATGGTCTGAGTTTTATTAATAGGTGAAAGACATACTTGAATGCATTGCATCTTGCCATGATCTGTTTGGATATAACCCATCTAAATTAAGTTGTTGATTGAAATAATAATTGCATAATTTGAGATGCATAATACCATTATTGTGTGTGGCCTTGCGCTAATGTGTTACCTTTCTGCTGTCTTAATAAAGTTTGCTTTACTATACTGAGTCTAAACAAAGCCATAAAGTGACATTTGCAGAAAGAATTCCTGGAGATTTTCACATGTACACAACAAACTTACATGTGTAAATATGCATGTTGCTTATACTTAAATGCATTTTAGTTTATGTGCGCTACAGTTCAAAATTTTGCGTTCAGTATTATATATATTTTTTTCCTTGTTTCTGAAAACATCAGTTTACATAAGAATGTTAAGCGTAGGGCTGTTGCGATAATCGCAATATTGTAATATCGCGATACTGAAAAGCCAACCGCAGAGTATATATTATTATTTTTAATGCAGTGAGCATAAAATAATTTCAAAAACATTTTAAAAAATCTTACTG
>NW_015558721.1:370073-383410 GCF_001515605.1 Sinocyclocheilus anshuiensis | reverse complement strand
TCACACAAAAGTATTTTCTGAAAATGTCACTTTAGAGGCTCTATAGACTTCTCTCACTAAAATCAGAGATTTAAGAAATTAGTTAATTTGTTATGACTTCTTACAGTACCTCACAGTATAATGTTCACTGTACAACATGCTCATCATTCCAGGAAGTGATTCAACGCCGCCTCCTGTCAACAAGATGTACCCTCAAAACAGATTTGAGGGTATCCCACAACAGCAAAGGTGAACCGACATCCTTTAAGCTTCAATATGGCAAATGAAACAGCCAGAACAAAACTGATTCAGAATTAAATTCACACAAGCAAGTAAAAATCTTTTGCATTTTTTATATAGCAATTCTGAACTATTTTTGAACTAATTCTAGAACTATTTGTAGAACTATATTTGCATTAGAAAGGTCAGTAAACTTTAGACTGCAAATTTAAACATGGCCTTTTGTGTTTCATTTGAATATGTCCATGTAATTTTTTCATTTTGTTTGGGCATGCAAATCAGTTCCATTTTATACAGTATGGCTGGTTTTACTAAGCATGTAAATACGATATTATCGGACATTGCTTTGAGGCTTACATGTGTTCCATATTTCTAGTTTCAACACCACAAAGCCCACACTTGGTCCACGGGTCCTTCCCAAACTACCTCAGAAGGGTAGGTGACATGCTTTCTTCTTTTGAATATTGCTGTGGTACATCTGTATGGTGAAATAAAATAAACTCCATTAAGAAATTCATTTAGTTATTTATGAATAATCACAAGTGAATAGTTATTTGCATTCACATATGTATAATTTAGTTTGCATTAAGCTGACAGTGTATCTTTTCCTACCCACTATTACAGTACAGTTAGATGTATTACTTAAAGAGAAACATTTTCAAATGAAATTTCACATCACAAAATATACCCTATAAACTGCCAGTGGCAGTGATGAGGAGTAACTTCATTAAAAGATGCAACAAACAAAATAATTTATTCCAAGTATTTCAGCAAAAACTATTCTTGAAATTTTTACAGTGCAAAAAAGAGACATTTTTTTCTTTTGTCATTTGCTATTTATTTATACTTTTTGGAAACCCTATTTTCTAGTGTGCTCTACTGGCATTTTAAACCTAACCCAACATCTTGTTAGTGAGGGAAATATTTCCTCATATTTGTCTTCCAAAATTGTCTAGAACTATATAAAAAATTAGACAGAAAACATACAACTAATCTACTAACATTTTTTTTTTTTCCAATAGTTTCTCTGCGAAAGATAGATACCATCCATCACCCATCTATGGACAAAACCAACCAGCCTCCTGAACCTGTCCTGTTCCAGAAGGTTCTGCAGAGTTCAGATACTCCACAGAAAGTTCAGTTAGTCGATAGACCTCAACCTGGAGATATACCTCCTAAACCACAGCCTTCAGAATTACCCCCTAAACCAGGAGAACTGCCTCCAAAGCCTCAGCTATCTGACCTTCCCCCTAAACCCCAGCTAGGTGATCTACCCCCTAAACCTCAGCTGAAAGATCTCCCGCCCAAACCTCAACTGACAGACATCTCCCCACCCAAACCTGCAACCACTGAGGTCCTCCACAAACCTCCTCCTGGAGAAGTGGCTCCCAAGCCCCAACCACCAGATACTCCAACAATCATCCAACAAGCTGAACTGTCTCCTCAACCTGTCCAGTCTAGTGAAGACACCAATGGAAGCCCAACATCTGCACAAGACACACCTGTACCGTTGCCCAGGAAAATAAATCCGGTAAGGATTTGGTCACCGATGCTTTGGAAAAATGCATTGAAGTATGTAACAAGCTGCTTTCAACAAACTCGCTTACATTATTTGTTTTGCTTTCTATCAGATAAAGAGTAAAATGCGGAGGGTGAAGACTATCTACGATTGTCAGGCAGATAATGATGATGAGCTTACTTTCGTTGAGGGTGAGGTCATTGTAGTAACCGGGGAAGAAGATCAGGAGTGGTGGGTAAGTGTAACAACACCAAATTTTCAAGCATGTGCACCACAGCATGAGACTGAAGAAGCAAAAATTCTAGACTCGCGCGAGGCCCTGTGCGGTCGCACACTTTGCATAGCCCTTGGAACGATTCCACCTATAGTACATAAACAAATAGGCTCCTTGGAATAAAACCAAGAGTCACACAGTGTCGTTTAAAGATGAAATACTGATAAACCATGGTTAAAGCAGAATTGTTTCCAGGCCATTGAATTAAATTTAACTGGTAATCTGGCATTCCTTTTCAGAAATGCAGTAGTTCATCATCAGTTATTCCTTTCTTGATTTAGACTGGCATTTAGAGCCACATTCTGATTGCAACTGTTCTTTTTTTGTCTTCAGATCGGGCACATCGAAGGGCAGCCAGAGAGGAAAGGTGTATTTCCCATGTCTTTTGTTCATATCTTGTCTGACTGACACGCAACTAACTGTTGGTCCTCTGCCTCCATCTGTGGGATGCACTTGAATTAACTGCTGAATCAACAATGCAAGGTTTAGGAAGATGGAATCACAATGAAACACATCATCACCTTACCATCATCAGAGACAGAGTGTAAATAAAATATATAACTTTAACGCTGTTATCCGTACCATTTTATACAGCCTACCGCACAGTGGCTAGACTGCACCCACTTAAAAGACCAGCACTTTCCCTCCACTATTACTGATACTGTATCTCTGTATATAAGATTGTACATAAATGTGTGTGTGTGTGTTTCACACAAGGATGAGTGTCTGATTTTGTGTAAATGTAGAAACTTGTGTTGGTCTGAAAAGTAAATGTGTGAACTTGTAATCTACCTGCCAGTAAGTTACAGCTGGGGCCAGTTTTGTTCAAATAAGTTGAAGTATTAATGTGGCCATCATTGCTATCATCTATAGCAGGGACAGACAGGAGCCGACTTCTCTGCCTGTTGGAATAACTGGACTCGTAAGTTTCCTGAACATAGGTTTTCAGTTTTGACCATTTCCTAATACACCACTAAAGCATGTCTGAGAGTGAAATGTTAATTTGTTTGGTATTCCCTGTTCTTGCTACTCAATGTAAAAATGATTAACCCATGCAATGCATACACCATTACCTGTGGCCTTTCACAGGTTGTTCCTATGTAATCCCATAACAGTGTTTGTTTTATCCAAGTAATTCTACTACAGTCATATTGAAGGACAGTGCTCTGTAATACAGCGGTGTTCCACAAAAAGGTTACCATTCATTATCTTTAATATTGTTTTTCTGAGAGGTCTTGGATACTTGAAATACTTTTGAAATATGGAAGTTGTTAACTTGGTTCATAGATGTTGTATTTTCAAGTGATAGATATGTACTGTATTGTAATTTGAATCTACGCTTTGTCCATGCTTCCAGTAACCCCATGTTAGATCTCAAAAGAAAAAAAAAGAAAAATAATTAGCCATTCAAATTCCTAATGAAGGACTATGAGCACTAGTTTCCAGCGTGAGATTTGGTCAGTCTTGCATTCATTTATGGTTGTATCTTGTCAGAATTCTGACTATTTTTGGTAGAGCGGATCCCCGAGAATTTAGAGCATGGTATCAAGTCTAGTTCAAAAGGAAGCGCAGTTGAAGTTTGAATAATTTCATCCCCATTGGAATTGGACAGTCACCCCTCTTGTTGCATTTACCAAGTAATCAGTGTTGAGGTGACAGTATAGCGGTCCGATGTGCTAGATGTCTCTTTTTGACTGCAGATTCTGAGGATAGTGTCCACTGTCTAAACCTGTTCCTCACCATTCCATTATCAATAAAATGGTTTCATGTGAAACAGGACTCAGTCTCTTATGCATCAAGTCCACTGTCAAGTTACAACTAATTCAACCTGTAAGAAACTCAACAGCAGCTGCCACAAGTGGACTCAAGACCACACATGCAACGACTCGAGTGAAAACTGAAATTTATTTGCAGTCCAGCAACATACAACTCAATGCTTCTCTACAGTCATGCCAAACCTCAGATTGGGCCCCAGAGTCAGTTCAAACAACCCAATACACCAGCAACGCATTTAAAAGCGGCTTCACTTTAAGGCAAAATAAAGTGTGGTTCCATAAAACGATACAAAAATGCTCAACTTAAAGAGAACCTTTTGGTTCACATACCAGACTGCTGGTAGATAAAGTATTATAAAAAGGGACAAATGAGCAACTCATTTTGATACAGCAGGTTTTTGTGATGTCTTTTTAGCTTGGTCCACCTTCTCCACAGACTTGATGACTCCAACAGCAACTGTCTGTTTTAAGTCCCTTACAGCAAATCGACCTAAAAAAAAAAAAAAAAAAAAAAAAAAAAAAAAAAAAAAAAAAAAACCCCCACACACACTCCTTTAAAACCTGCTTCTTTCAGCAGTATTTTGACTATTTAAATCCAGTACTTTACCCAGAGGTGGATAATGAAAGAAGCTCTCCACACATAAGGGTTTGTTTGGGACGAGTTTGACTGTAGCACCATCTCCCGACATCAGGTACTGGGGCCAGTCCTCCAGTTTCTTCCCCGAACGCCGATCAAGCTTCTCCCTCAGCTCAGCAAAACGACAGGAAACATGAGTTGTGTGGCAGTCTAGTACAGGAGAGTAGCCAACCTTGATTTTGCCTGGGTGATTCAGCATTATGATCTGTTGAAATACGCAAGTCAGCTACCAGTTCGTCAGCCAGAGTTCAAACATTGGCAAAGCAAAGCTGCTGTACCTGAGCAATAAAACTACTGACATCGGATGGTGGGTCCTGCTGTGCGTTACCTGCTACATCACCTCTCCGAAGGTTCTTTACGGATACATTTTTAATGTTGAAGCCCACATTGTGGCCAGGGAGGGCAGTCTGAAGCCCCTGGTGATGCATCTCAATTGACTTGACCTCAGCAGTCAACTTCGCTGGGGAGAAGGTCAGAACCATTCCAGGCTTTAAGACACCGGTTTCAATCTTACCCACAGGGACTGTGCCAACACCTGGGGAGGGGGGACCCAGTTTAGACAGTCACAGTAAATGTCAAGAGTGCTCAACAAGGGGTCTTATACTTTGTCAAATCAAGACCTTGCCCACTTGGTAGTTTTACCCACCACCAATCTTGTAGACATCTTGTAGGGGAAGGCGCAGTGGTTTGCTCGCATTGCGCACCGGAGGAAGTAGGGAATCAAGCACCTCCAACAAAGTTCGGCCATTTGAGTGGCCTTCTTTCCTCTTGAGCTTCCACCCTTTGAACCACTGCATCTGAAACAAGTAATCGAGGTCAGCAGATAAAGTCAGGGGTGCCCAATACTGTTCCAGGAAAATCTACCTTCCTGCAAAGTTTAGCTCCAATCCTGATCAAACAACTGAAACAGCCAACGAACATCTTCAGGAGCACTTGATAGTTACAGACAGGAGTGTTGGAGCTGAACGCTACAGGTCGATAGGTCTACATGAACAGGATTGCCTTATATATATTCATGGCAAGGGTGTTGAGAATGGCATTACCTTCTGTGATGGGGCAATCATGTTCTCACCATTCCAACCCGAAACCGGTATGAAAGGTACAGCACCAATCTCAAAGCCAATCTTCTTGATGAACACAGAAACATTCTTCACCACCTCATCATAACGTTTCTGGCTGAATGGCGGCTCAGTGAGGTCAATTTTATTGACACAGACCATGAGCTGTTTGACCCCAAGGGTGTAAGCCAGCAAAGCATGCTCTCTTGTCTGACCATTGCGAGAAATCCCTGCCTCAAATTCACCCTTTGCAGCAGAGACAATTAGTAGAGCAGCATCAGCCTAAGAAAAAGAAAGATCACCATTTAGGTCAACTTTATTTTATATGAAGTACCAGAAAAGAAAACCCAGAAACAAGAGCTCAACTCAAGAAGCATTAACACCTGAGAAGTCCCTGTGATCATGTTCTTAATGAAGTCACGATGACCAGGTGCATCAATTATAGTAAAGGTGTATTTCTGAGTATTGAATTTCAGCAGGGAAATATCAATTGTAATGCCACGTTCCCTCTCTGCTTTCAGTTTGTCCAGAACCCAGGCATACTTGAAGGAACTCTTTCCTATCTTAAATTAAAAAGAAAATAAATAATAACAACATTCATAAAAGGTTATTAAATTTAATACTAACCTGGTTTGTAGCCTTCTCATACTTCTCAATTGTTCTATGGTCAATTCCTCCACATTTGTAGATGAGTTGACCAGTGGTTGTGGATTTACCACTCTCTACGTGGCCAATTATGACCAGGTTGATATTGATTCTTTCTTTGTTTCTGTTTTACACAGCAAATACTACAAAAAAAAAAAAAAAAAAAAAAAAAATTTAGTACCCAAACAGTCATAAAAAGGAATTCAAGTTAATACTAACCTGGGTTGCAGCCTTCTCATATTTCTCAATTGTTCTATGGTCAATTCCTCCACATTTGTAGACCAGGTGGCCAGTGGTTGTGGATTTGCCACTGTCTACATGGCCAATTATGACCAGGTTGATATGGATCCTTTCTTTGCCCATATTTGCTGATAGTTTAGTTAATTACCTGTTTTACACACCAAATACAACACACCTTATGATTTTCAAACCACAGTGAGCCTAGTTAACAAAGGGAACACTTAAGTATGGGTGCTGGTGATTGAGCCCTGGTGTGATCAATAAAGGCTTGAACTGCATTGCTGCAATAATGACCACGCCCACAATGAATTAGAATAGGCTAGCTATTGTTATATAATATGCACTCCTGTATGGAAACAAAAATCTGAAAATTTCTGCATAACACAGATATCAAAGTAAATTTATTTTTATCTCCTTAAACCCGCAGCGTTTAGTTTTTTTTTTTTGTTTTTTTTGACGGAAGTGACCGCTCAAATTCGAATCTAAAATGAGGGCACCAGTCATATGGCTAATACCAAGGACAATAGAATATAACATCCATGTTTTGTATTAGTTACAACCTATAGCCAGCTGAAGAAAGTAACAACGGCCCTTTTGTACTTAAACTAATTTACGAAGTTTAGGCATATGTACAGGAAGTAGACAAATGTTGGATAATTATATACAAATTTCAAGTATCATTTCACGTGGCAAAGACAGATTTCAGAAAAAAAACAACTTTTGATGTTATTAAACAGTGTGTCGTCATTAGTAACTTGCATTAGTTGCATTTGCACAGGTTTACATAACAGGAATGAGTTTATCAGTCAGGTGTGTCTCTTATGCGCAACATCATAAATTGACCGGCAGGGGGCGCGCTGAATAATTCATTATTTTCAGTTATATTATAACAAATCATCGCATGTCTAATGCACACGCGACTAAATATTTAAAGTAGTATACATGCTTTTCTTATTAAATGATAATGCTTGGAGCTTGATTTACGGCGTTTGGTTAAAATAAATGCGAGAAGCACATGACGTTTTATTAACCCGGAAATAACAGTCGGTAAAACAGCTGAGTGAGAGAGAGAGAGCGAGAGAGGCTCAGATCCAGAGAGGTAACGTAGAGAGAAGAGAGATCTAAAGCCTTCTCCCTGGAGCTTATAGCGTGCTACCTGGACTCCATACGTGTTTTTCAGCGCTTCACAATCAAAGGTGCGTTTTCATTCCTCTCTTATGTTTTTATGCTGCATGTACTGGGCTTTATTGTGTATATTCATAACTCTGAATGCATTAGTGCTGTAGTACAGCATGTAACTGAGCGGTGTGCTTTCAGCACGATGGCACCAGTGGCCATCCGTTGTTTAAAAGGGTATAGACAGGAACGGATGAAAAATGAGTGCGTGACAGTTTTAAAATGCATTTATGGGTGAAAAAAGTAAAGCAGCTATGTGTCATGCAATGCAATGCAATGCAGTGCAACTTCTGCCATGCTTTGTGCAACATTGGTAAGACCTGCTATGATTGTACAGTTTTCATAAGCAAGAATGTTCCCATGGTCATGGAAAACCTGGAAATAGCAGGCTGTTTTTGAGTTTGTTATTTAAAGTCGGAGGATATTATTTGTATCTCAAAAGCACATGGACATTTAGATACACTTCTTGTAGACATACTCAGCTCTACAGTATTTCATGGAAATTAATTGGTCAAAGGTATGGGAACATTAAGTCCAGCTGATGCCTCTGCTTAGATCCTAAGTGGGTATTGAACTCTAGTGTTGAAAGTGTAGTGCACTAAATGTCCAATGTGACTAGGTGTATTTTATCTGTAAAGTTTAATGAAAGTACTTGTAAAACATTTTCTGGTTCAAACGTCCTTACATACCAGTAAACCTGTGTTTGATTATGACCATGTGCATCTTATGGTTTTTCCTAATTAAAATCATTGATGTGACGTATGCATTTATTAGTATGCAAACCAAAATAGCATTTGCAGTAGTAATGTCAGGTTCTGCAATAATAATATCATGCAATTTATACTTTTATCTCCCTTATTTTCAAAGTATTTTCCTCCAAAAAGTCATATTAATGTGAGATTATCGAGTATTGGTGTGGCATAGAGCACTGGACTGTGTGGTTTGTACCCATAGCTCATCCCTGCACATATCAGATCAACCATGAGCCCTGATGAATACAGTATCTTTACTATATAAACCTCCTCATATATAAGGCTGCTATTTCCGATCGTATACCATTGGATAAACCTCTTTCATCACAATCATTCATGTGCAGATACTCTTCACACTGTTCGATTAACATCTTATCACCTCTCTTTCCCTTTCCTTTTATGGTATGTAGGTGAGGCTTGAAGTCAAGCATAGCATACAGGAAGACTCTGATCTGGTGGTTTCTGACACTTTGTTGTGTGTCAGCACCGTAGCCTGTTTTAAGTCATGGCCAGATTGAGATGGGTTTTTAATGTGGAAGCCTGTTTGTATGTGTAGTTGGATGTTGCCCGATGGGACTGCATTTAGATCATTGTAGTGCATCAGGGGGTAAATTGAATGGATCATTGTTTATGTAAGTTTGATGAAAATATGGAGGCAGTGTACTGTGTGCAGAATGGTAAAAAATGTTTAACTTGTAAAACACATTGGACTGTGGCAGGCATTGCACGCATTGCTTTTCCTGCATGTCAGGCCATGAGGGGTAAACACTGTGCCTCTGCTTGTTTAACGGACATATGTTTGTCGTAAATAAAGGTACTTGTAATCCACTTTTGTGAGGTATCTGACGTGCAAGTGGTAGGTGTGTGCAGCAGTGTTTGTTTGTTTAAGAGAGGACTGCCTTAGTAAGCATTTATATTAATGGTATACAACTTTATTTAACAGTCCACAATTGAAATTAAAGGTGCTTTGGATGAATTGTGACCTGAACTGTGTTGAGTGGTTGGGTTTTTAAACTAGTCAAGAGCTTATGAACATCTCTCTGTGTTCTTGACTCATGGCTATCAGCCGTAATATTTGTGTGGTGCATATTTCATTGTGTTATCTGCAGGTTAGCTGATAGGACACTTCATCTTTTGTCAATAGAAAGAAAGCCTTGCATTTGGGGCAAAAGTGGAATTTCCTCAGAGAAAATTAGTTGAGGAAAGTAAATCATTTATTTTATTTTATTATTATTATTATTTTTGGAAAGTTCATAAATTGTTATTCATTGTTAGAGACACCAAGAAATTGTTTGACAAGTTCAGTTTTCTTTCCTGTGTTGACACATTTCCTATTGAAACAGGAAGTTGGATTGATACATATCAAAAGGTTGGTCACTTTTTAAAATATCCAGTAGTTTGTTACAGCCATACAACACCAAATTAAGGTGCTTCCTTTGCAATTCATTTATGGTTGAGAAAGGAATTATATAATAAAATACAAGCATGAGAATAACCAAAGTCATACTGATATAACGTGATTTGCTACTTGAATTGCAGAGGCATTTGGTTCTATAATTTATCATTTGTGTAATCATGTGAGACTGAAGACTGGAGTTATGGCTGTTGAAAATTCAGCTTTGCCATCACAGGAATTAATTACATTTTAAAATGTATTCAAATTGGGGAAAATTGTAGTTGACTATTACTGTGTTATTATTTTTACTATATTACTGTTTGTTTTTATGTTTGATCAAATAAATGCAACAAGAAAGTTATTTAAAAAAAATAAATAAATAAATCTTACTGCTACCAAACTTTAATGTCGGTAGTGTACCTGAGTATGCTCTAGATAGATGTCCTCGAAACTTAACAGATGTGCACCTACAGCCACTGTACTCCAGTTTTTATTTCATGAGCCATAGGCCACAGTGTGCATCCATTGTTGTAATTAGCACTTTCTGCTAATCTCTTCATCCCAGTAAGAATGTTAGTTCTGGGGAAATGTTTTGTGTATTTGGAAGTTAGTGACAGATTGGAGCTGTAAAACTTTAAACAAGAATGCAGTGTACAAATCGGTGATGGTATTCTTTGTTTCCTTAAGATAACTCCCCAGAGCATTCGTTCACTTAAACATCAATTTAAGCAATTTTATAATATGGCAGAAATGTTCATAGGATGTTTAGTTAGTATCCAAGCCATTGCAAAATGTATAGCAGAAGAAGAGTGCTGTCGACATTATATGCCTGTTGTTCTCAGAATGACAATCTGTAGAATTTGCCTGAAATGAAATGAAAGACATAAGGAAGTTTATTGTACTAAATTTAAAAATGCTAATCTTCACTCTGAACTAGCTCACTAAACTTCCTGTTTCTCTTCCGTTTGCCCTTTACCCCGTAAGATTTCTGTCCAAGTGGAAATGTACCTTGTGTTTCTAATAAGTGTGATTGTTTTGCAGAAATTGCAGACAATTTTTTTTAATTTTAATAATGTTGAAGGTTGAATGTTTTTTTGCGTTATGATATTAACCATTGTGTGTAGTTAAGCCTCAAGAGCACATGTCCTAATTCATTTTTTTTAACCTCACAACCCTCTACACACACCTTGGCAATATAATCGCCATTGGCTTACGGTACGTCAAATACAGGTGCGCTGCGTGCTACATACTGCTCATCCATTGAGTACATGACATGATCCATTGAGCGCATCCAAATAGTACAGATCGCTTGACGGAGAGCGAAACTCTCAAGCGCTCAGTCAGCGTGTTTATCTTGAAATAGAGTGAAAATCTGTGTTGAACGCCTCTCACACACATACTGGCGTGTAAAATCTAAGAATTTATTAGCCAATGGCTAATATTAGCCATTATTTAGTCGCCCAGGGTAAGATTTAGTCGCATATGCGAGTGATTTACTCGCAATGTAGAGGGTTGCCTCAGGTGGTCTATGTACTCTGTCTTGCAGCAGCATGTAATGTTGTACTTTCTTAATGTCATGTCTCCACATGTCAACCATTTGAGCTGAGCAGTGTGATTTTTCACTTGATTTCCACTTCAGGATTGTAACATTTCAATTGTTAAGTGTTAAATAGAACTGAAAACATACACCACTTTGACACACACATTTGGTACTTGAAACCATGTGCTTGAAAGGAAATGAAGAAGGAAAAAAATATATGTTCCCACCTACTCTTATGTTTTAAGGAGGGGCAAACTTTGCTCATGGTCATTATAGTTAACTAATACTAAAATTAAAACCATAAAAAGAAAACCAAACAATCAAAATTATTAATTATTAGTAATAAAATAAACATTAAAGAAGAAAACACAAATCCACTTTCTTGTTACTTTAATCACACAAATTAGTCTTATTTAGTCTTCAAAATTTGGGATATTATTAACATGTAGATGGGTGCAAAAAGAACATACAAATTCCTAAATTAAACTTTGTTCTCTTAAAGACATCAAATTTAAAGAAATAAATTTGTCCTTATTAAACCAATAATTTATAACCTTTTAATGTATCTGGCCTAATTGTGTGTAGTCTAAGAAAATTGTCTGTAGTCTTAGATAGTTTTCATTATATTTCATTAAAATTTAGCAATTTCCTCCATATCTAAAATGTAATATTTCTTTCTGCTGATCTATTAAAATCTGAATGGCTGTAAAAAAAATGTTATAACTAATTTTCACAAGCCAACCAAATCCCAGTGGACACAATTAAGCCTTGCCCTATTGTTTCACTTAGAAATATGTTATGTTTTGTAAGTTAAATGTGCTCCAGATGCCATTTCATGTCATTATAGATAATGATAACTTGTAAAGGCCAGACCTGCTGAAATTAGATTGCAATTCTGTTATTTCTTTTGTTCAGCAGCGATGAGCCCATTTCTAGCTTTTGCTTCAACTGTCACTTTGACACTCTACATATATTGTGTGCCCACTGCGTCCCCTCCCTCTTGTTTCCATGGTGAGGATAGCTGAACATGGTAACCGGCACAGATGACTTGGCAACAGTTGGGAAGGAAACCCAACAGTATCCATCTGTTGCCTTTAACATGCCAGTCTTCAGTGAAGCAGAAGAGTTATACTAGACTCTCTGCTCTCAGTCAGAAAGCATGAGGGACATGTTTTAAATAGAGCTGACTATAAGCAGCATAGATGGCTAATTCTAGTGAGGTCATGCTGTCACTAAGTGAGAATTTGGTTGGTTTTGGTGATGTCTGAGGTGTGTGTTCACGGGGCTAAAGAGGATATGAGTCAAGCATGTTTTTGCCTCATTAGTCAGCTCATGACTCTTCATGCTTGAGATTTGGGCTGATTTTAGATGGTCCACCCCAGGGCTCCACATTTCCCTGTTTTGCCCAAAAGAAAAGGTTTTCTAATATGTGGTAAGCCATCTTCTTCGATTTTGCCATCTACGTGTGAGTTTGTAGAAGATACTTATTCTTATTTAAAATTGTTTCAAGTTTTTCCACAAGTAATAAAAGTATGAAAAAAGTAAACAAGTTTCACCCAAAAGTTTTTGTCATATTTCTGCTGCCACTGAAAAACAACTGTAAACTGTTGTCTGTTTTAGGGTTTGCTGGTGTGTTTCATGATCTTCCTCAGTCTGCAGCTGTAAAAGGAAAATATAATATACTTCAGTAAAGCAATGGGCTGAGTCTGACCAAATGCACATTAGATCATTGACACCAGCTAAAATATAACTTTTCAGGAAATAACAAACCTTTGGTTCATTTCAAAATGTACTAATACATAAATCACAAGTTCAATCTGTTAAATTTATTTAATGCACAATGAACAAACATGAATGATCAAGTGTTTGTATTAAATAACATTTAATTCAACATTCAACATTAATGAATGTTGTAAAAATATATTGTTCACTCACTGCAAGATGTTACTAGATCGAACTCATGTTAGATAACATGAAGTCATTGTACAGTAAAGTCTATACAGGAGATAAAATTTGACTGTACTTTTATTTAATCCATAAATATTAATTTTAAAGGGCTTTTAAAACCTGCTAGAGATATTCAGCCAAGAATTACAACTAACTACC
>NW_015558721.1:363181-369885 GCF_001515605.1 Sinocyclocheilus anshuiensis | reverse complement strand
TTCTCTAACACGCATATTTTGGTTACACAGTTCATTTAAAAGCCTCTGGTGTGTAAAAATAGTAAATACCATTATGTCTTCCTGTGTTTTACACTAATAAAAATTATAGGAGCATTAAATAGTTAACAAAGAAATTTCGTTCTAATGCTCGTTATATTAGCGTTAGCTGCGCTTATGCTAACGATTAACTACGTATATGCTAACGGCGACGTTTATTTCAATCCGACATTCAAATTAAAATATGGAATAATATTCATAACAGAAGCTCTAAATGTTAAAAATTTAATTGAAACTTACCTGCTTGAACTCTTTCATTTGATCGGGGTGTTTTGTTAGTTTGATGCATTTTCCTCCTCTTGAGGTTGCCACGTCTCAGTGCTTTTATGAAGAGAGGATAAGCTTTCAGATAGCGCATCAAGAACCGGGTTGACTGGGTACTCGGTACCACCGGTACTTAAGAAAACTTGGTACCGTAACGTTTTAATTTTTTTAGTACCGACTTGGTACCGAAATACCAGGTCTTTTGTAGTTTTGTATACCTATTTAATCTTTATGCAAGTTATTTGTTATTTTATATTAGGCATAGCCTGCCCTATAGCATGTATTTGTATTTGTTTTGTTAATAAAAGTTATATATTTTATATATAGACTAAAGTGAGTTTGACGTTGTATTTTGTTGTTGCATTCAAGCAAATGACGCCGAACTGCGGCTAATTCAAAAGTGAAAGTAAAATTAGCACGGTGCTTTTAAGCTATTTACAAGCGACGGAAAGCGAGGAAAAGAGGGAAAATTCAAACGAACTAAAAACGAACAATTGCTTTACAACGAATTGCCGCTATTTCAAAGTGAAAGTAAAATGCGCATGCAGCTTTTACAAGCTATTATTACAAGCTAAAAGCGAAGGAAAGCGAGGAAAAGAGGGAATGCCCCGCCCCCACGGTGATACCGGTTTTACCGGTGTTGTCACACGTCGATTAACCGATGGGAAAATTTCCTCACCGTCACAACCCTAGTCTTTTGACAACATTATAGCTTATGTTTGTAAAATAAAATAGCACAGCTTTTTAAATATCTTATCTTATTTTCTCCAATAATCCAAATTCAATGGAAAATTCCTATTCACTTTTTGAGGAAACAAAGACAAATTCCAGGTTGGCCTACAAAATTCATACATATCTTTTTTATTAAACAAAATACCTGAGAGCTTCCAAAGATTGTGAAAACTAGATCAAATATATATTCCTAGATAAAATGATTAGCCTACCCCTTCTAGTGTACCTGTTATTCCTTCACATTAGTTGCGATTTAATTTGTCCATTAAAAACCCAAACTTAATGTCCAAATAAGATAAATCAGTGATCGTTGTAAAATGCAATCTACTATTGCTAAACTGCGGGGTTGTGCTTGATAATTAAAAAAAAAAAAAAAAAGAGTTGAAAAACACTGTTTCCCAGGTGGCTTTCTGTGTGTGCACTCCGAAATGGAGCAGAACGTGGACAAGCAAAGTATACTTTGGGCTTTGGGTGGGTTCCTATAGGGTCAAATACACACAAAGATATGTCAAAAAACCCAGCTTGACTTTCATTCACTTAAACACAGTTGTTTATGTCTTAAGTGAGGGTAAACTGTTGGGAGAGAATCGGATGTGTATATTGCATTAGGTCTTAAAGTGACAGCAGCCTAATACTGTACCTACTGCTGTCTGTTCTTAATCTTAATAAAACAATAAAAGAAAAAGAGAAAATCTCTCACTGCCCTTGACTGAATTACCTTTCAGCTTTAATAAGCATTAGGGGTGTGCGATGTTGACACAAATTTAGTTGGCGAAAAAACTAAACAAAACAGACAATATTGTGTCTAAAATGTGACTCACTCAGTATTAACTTCTCGTTTGTTGAACTGTTGCATAAAATTAATATCACATTTGCGATCGCGCTCAAATGCTAATATTCAGGAAAACAGCACTCTTGCTTGTTGTGATATTACTGAACTATATCATATATAAAAAACAAAAAACAATTACGATATTATCGTAGACAATAAATATCGCACACCCCTAATAAGCATTCATCTAGGCTATATTTAATTAAACAGTGAAGACTATGCAGTGTTGTTTTACATTTTGATTACTTTATTCAATTTCTGTTGTAGCTATTGTTTACCTGAATACTACTGTTGGTAGACCTTCCAGAAAAACTTAAAACACTGTATTCCATTTGTATCTCTGTTCTGTTATATTGTCCTTTTTATTTGTAATTAGCTTTTTGTTCTTCTTGTATTCTTATTGTCTTCAATAATTGTTTAAGGACTTTTTAATTTAAATTAGTTAACCTAGTATTAGTGCTGGGCGGTATACCGGTTCATACCGAATACCGGTTTTTATTTTTTGTTACGATATGAATTTTGAAAATACCGCAATACCGGTATATGTCACTTAATCAATGTTCGGAACGCGACACTGTTTGAAAGGGGTGTTGCACTGCGTGGAACAGCTGTATGTGTAACTAAAGCCCTATTCACAGGGGATTAGTATTACGGAGTGACCTCCAATCATTTGTAATAATTGCGGAGGTTGTCTGTAATCTTAATCCCGTGCGAATCGGCCATGTCTGTAATTTGATTTCGCCAGTGCTGTCCCGCGAACGCGAGGTCTGACTTTCCCGGAGAAGTGTCACCTCTCTCGGCGTCTGTTCTGTGCAGTGAGCGGCAGAGAAGCAGTGCACCGCAGCCGACTCGTCAATAAATGAGTACAAAACAGTGTTTCCTAGCACCTGTCGCTTACTGATTGTTTGGAATTATAAATATGAGCGTAGTTCGTCTGTTAATATCACATGCACTTTTTTGTTTGTTGTTTTTTTTAGTCACTCAGACGCAGGCAGTGCGCTGCATGAGACAAAAAAGTAATATAGCCAAAACAACCGCATAGCCGCACTTTAGTGTAGATGCATGTTGATTTTATCAGACGATTATAAATGAGAGTGACTCCTGGTTAACATGTATTAAAAGGGGTCGTGTTTAGTCACTATTTAGTGTGTTTTTTTTTGACAATATTCACTCATCATGACAGTAAAATAGGGCATTCTAAGTCAATATACTGCAGTATTTCCTCTCTCAATCAGTAGAAAATATGGTTAACACCCGGTCATGCATGAAAAAAAATACCGTCATGTACCGTAAAACCGGTATAATTTCGAAAAATACCGTGATATAAATTTTTGGTCATACCGCCCAGCACTACCTAGTATTAGTTTTTGCTGAAACATCGCAATTGGTCTTGATCATTGTGAAATTTCAGTGATGTCTAAAAATACTCATATCGTCAAAGATTTTGATCATTTCGCCTACCACTAATTGTTAAATGGTTGTTTTTAACACTGACCAACTGAATCGTGATTGATTTGCCATAACACAAGTCCATCCAAGAGAACATGCATTTCAACTGTATCATTTTCACTTAACTGAATATTAGTGTTACAGCACTGATGGTTCTATGGAACCAGTTGCTTTGCTTTAATTGAGATAATCTTCTTTTGTGCTTTTGGGGAAATGTTTGTCAATTGCTTTCTAAAATTGTTATTTTTTTTAGAGCCACTGTTACCCAGGTTCAGGAGGTAAACCAGCAATTCTTCGGTCCCAAATGCTTTGTGTAAGAAATATAGAGTATTGTTTTTCAAAAGGGGCTCTTTGTTTTGTAAAACAGTAGTTAGTTATGGATACCGTGTGTGTGAGTGTCTACTTACTCTTGCTTTTGTCAGCTGTCAGCTTTGCTTGTATGCGCTATGTCAGCTTCCCTCTAACCCATGCTGCTGTCTCATCGTCCTCCTCAATTTCACCTTCACTAATAGTAACCATCTCCCCATACTGTTTTAGTGTGGGTTGAGGCAAACAGACAGCACTAGGGGTGTGGGGGGTAAAGACAGTAATTGTGAGGCAGTAAGGAATGTCGTTAGATGACTCAACCACCCACGGCACTCAGTTTCCTCTGTATTTGTTGTCTTCTAGACAAGGTCTGTCTTGAGTAAATAAATGCCTACCGTTAGCGTAGGCTTAGGGCTGTGTAGTTTCTGCTTTTAAAGGGACGGTTCACCAAAAATATACATTTTTGTAATCATTAACTCACCCACATGTTCTTCCAAACTGGTATGACTATTTCTACTGTGGGGCACAAAAGGAAACATTTTGTATAATGTACTGGTTGCTCTTTTCCATGCAATTACAACGAACAAGGATTGGACCTTTCAAGCATTGGACACAAAGGTGACACTAAAAGTATGCACCCTAAAAGTGTGTCGGCCTTCAAAAAAATCTGTCTTGACATCTGCCCTATCACAAAGTTTTGACATCTGTCCAATCTTTTCTTACAAGTTCAAATTGTGAACAGATCATTCTTTTGAATACGATCTTTTCAATTAATCAGTTGATCCAGTTCACAGAACCAGAGTGAATGCTTTATTTAAAAATCGGGCTGATCTGCTTCTCAAGTACGGCTCTGAGAGGAAGTGGCAGTTTATCAGTAGATAACATGACACGATGCTTTGATGATGAGAAAAAAGATTATACCCTGATTTTTCATTTCCATCATATAGGTGCTACATGTGTTTGCAAATATCATCTGTATTGTTGTTCTCAGAATTGCAGACAGAGAAAGGTAAAAAATTATTTGTGCAAATGATTTCAGCTTCCTGGATTATTTTTATAACTCTTTTATATGGGCAAGATTTTAGGTAAATTTTAAATGGATTACACTGAACAGAATCCTGTTGAAGAAAAAAAAATCTGTTGCAGTAATAGCCTAGCAGTGTACAATTCTTACAGGTTGAGCATGTTACACTAGTTTGAATCAAGCTTGCATCATTTGCCACTCATGTTCCCTTAACTCTCCATCATTTTTTATCCTCTCTCTATTGTACCTAGCAATAAAACAAAATAATGAGAACATAGGCTACGTATCTTTAGAACAAAATTTGTTCATCATCTTTTTGTTTGTTTCGGAGTATTTTTTTTTATTGTTACTAGTGCTACACGCTGTATTCTGGGTGGTTGCTGGTAATTGTTTAAAGTTCCCCTATGTTTTTTTTTTGGATGTTACCTTTCATTTAGTCTCGCGTAGCCAGACGGCAGAAGGTCTGGACCAGGCAGCGTTCATTGGCTTAGGACTGCCCAAGAGGGTGTCTGACAGACATGTAAAGCAACCAGTCACAGGCAGTTTCATCCTTCATCATGTTTACAGTCTTGAAAATCTAAAGTCGATGTCCCTACAATAACAGCCTGGCATGCAACTAATAAATCATTCATTCAATAACGTCATGCAAGTTTACTGCAAAAGAGTCCATATCGTGAACTTCACATATTTTTGAAAATCCAACATTTAGTTGATCCCATCTGACCAGTCAGAGCAGTGTATGCTCTTGGAAAAGAGTGGTTTAGAGAGACCGGAACCTTGAATGAACAGTTTTAGACACTGTGCCAATAGGTGATGCTGCAGTGTACTATATTTTGCAAAAATTAAAGTTTTTTTTTTACCTTGTATGCATGTAAACCTTTTGTAAGAGAGTTCCAAAACTAAATTAGGAAGCTTTAAAATAGCATAATAAGGGTACTTTAAAGTTAAAATGAAAAATCATAAAATGAAAGAAAAAAAAATCAGTCTGTTTTCTATATGTAGGCTATGTAAAGATTTGTCACTACTTCTGTTTCAGAGCAACAAAGTCAAAACCAATCCAGACCACTGGGTCCCACTTTATATTAAGTGGCCTGAGTGAGGAACGGCCGGCGGGCTAGAGTGAGTGGAGGCCGGCGGGCTAGAGAACGGTGCGGCCGGCAGATTCGACAAAGGAGTGGCCGGCGGGCTTGTGGCAACCACATGTGACGACCCCGGGCTGGGCTCCGCTTCGTCCACGGTGAAAGCCGATCTGCCGTAAAGAATATCTCTTTGGATTTGAGACTTTAGTCTTTGCAACTTTACAGATCTTCTTTATGCCCCAAGAGCTTGTATCACTTCAAAGAGAAAGGAAAAATGAAATCGCATCATGACCCCTTTAACTTCTATTTACTTACATTTTAACTAATCATTTGATACAATGCACTTATTGTGTACATACATGTTTTTACATTGTATTTATATTTTAAAAATACCTGCATGTAATTACATCTGTAATTACATTTATATTTACACCTTAATCCTACCCATACCACCAAACCTATCCCTAACCTTACCCGTATCCCACCTCCATAGCAGCAAAAGTGTTTTGCAATACAATATGAACAAAATAAGTACATTGTATAGTAGTTAAGGCCAATTAAAGGGGTCATATGATGCGATTTCAAGTTTCCCTTTCTCTTTGGAGTGTTACAAGCTGTTCGTGAATAGATAAGATCCCTAAAGTTGCAAAGACTAAAGTCTCAAACCCAAAGAGATAATTCTTTATAAAAGTTAAGCCTGGTCCACGCCATCCTAAAACGCCTTGTTCAAACACACCCCCACGCCTACGTCACAATGTGGGAAGTTTTGCATAACGGCGCCCAAATGTTCACGCAAAAAAAGAAGGCGTAACTTTATTGTTGCTGCCACCGCTGCCGCCATGTTGTGAAGACGCTGTGTGTTTCGTTGCGAAAGCGAAAATACTTTGTTTAGCCTTCCAAAAGAGGTCACGACTAGAAATCAGTGGTTAAGTTGTATTTACAACACTGTTCCAGAACAGTT
>NW_015558721.1:360744-361397 GCF_001515605.1 Sinocyclocheilus anshuiensis | reverse complement strand
AAAAGCCACAAGCCACATCATCTCACAGAAGGATTTATTTCAAACACTTGACTGACATTATGAAGTGAGTAAAAATATGTGCAAACAGCTGTCATTATCGTGAACGATTTCTTCGATTTCAGAATCGCGCAATAAAATCGTCTGAGATTTTTTTTGCGTAACTTGTCAGTGAACTACGGCTACGTGTAGTAAATTCTGCTCCATCTGAAAGCACGTGATGATGATTTTCTGCTGATTACAGAACCGGCATTACTATCAAAATGCGCATGACAATCACATTCGATTAATCGTGCAGCCCTAGTGTCATGTATGGTTTTTAATTCACTTGATTTATCATACACCACATGAAAATTGTAAATTCAATTGATTTAATTAATTGCACCTCTTTTCAAAAATCCGTATGATTTTATTAGGGGTGCTCCGATCAGGGTTTTTGAGGCCGATCACCGATTACAGAAAGCAGTATCTGCCGATCCGATCACCGATACCAATCTTTTTAAAGCCTTCTTTTTTCATTTATAACCATTTATAGTGATACTCCAATCAGGATTTTTAGACCTTTATTCAGGGCCTGAATTTCATTTTTGAAAATGGGGGGAATTCCCCTCTTAGGTGACTCTTGTGAGAGGGGAAGCAGCTTTCACACAGGAGTC
>NW_015558721.1:352442-360588 GCF_001515605.1 Sinocyclocheilus anshuiensis | reverse complement strand
ACAGTAGACTTTAATAATATGCATTTATGGTGTAATTACTACATTTTCGTGTCAATCCATGTTCATATTTACTGCCAACAATGCGCTGTTACTTTAATTCAGCAGCAAATTTAAGCCCTATTCGCACGGGATTAGTATTATCTTTTCACCAGGTTAAAATAATATCTCAAGCTTTATGCTTGATTTATGCCAGGTAATACTAATCCCGTGCGAATAGGGCTTTAGACTCGGTGCGGAAACGATCTCTGCACTGCTGCAGACGCACCGCTCGGAACGCACTGCCGGACCACAACCGTGTGTGCAGTGTGAACGCTTTATCAATCCGTTAACATGAGCGCGGAAAAAATACGCACCACGTATGCACTGCAAACGGAGTAATGTGAATTTGGCATTATGTGTGTGTGCTGCGAGTGTGCATGAGCGCACGGTCTGGTCTCCATGAGAGTGTGCGAGCGCTGAATGGTTAAACACTGGCAAGAATTAAAAAGTAATGCAATTTATAAACTTTAGTGACGATGTGACACTGCCTCGACTGTGCAAGTGACAATTCCTGTGTCAACTGTGCAGCGTGCAGCTCGCTTATAGACAGACGCGATGTGGTGATTTGAAGCCATTTGCGTATTTTGAGAGAGCGAGAGAGAGCGCGCGCGGTGATTCACTCAAGCTGTTTGTGAAATTACGTCTCACACAAGGTTTTCAAATTACTTTATACGTTATTTAATGAAGAAATATGAAGGTGAGTACCTCACCTTCAGCATTATAATTATTTTATCCTCGCCGGACAGAGACTGAGGCGGTGCCGCTGCATGTCGTGCCAAACCTCTCACGGCAGCGTCATCAGCTTGAGATCGGTTTTTTGAGATAGGCCTTTTTAGAGACCGCCGATCAATCGTCCCAACGTGATTATCGGCCGTTAGTGATCGGATCAATCGAAGCACCCCTAGATTTTATTGATGTTTCTAGCATAGTGCTGAGTGATTTGTGTACCAAAGTTTGACTGTAGGTTTAGAACAACCCCCTATTAAGTATGAGGAATAGGGATGCTTGCCTTTGCAAACACCACTAATTATATTGTCACTTTGCCAACCCTGTGTTATGCTAATAAATTGCCTCCTGCTGCACTCAGTAACGTTTACACTCTTGATTCTCATGTAAACCAGTCCATTTCCAGAGTGATTAGCTTAACTCTTTCGAATGAAGGGCTTCGTGATTCCCGTCCTCTCCCAGAGCTCCAGCCCCTCACAGCAAGGGTTCTGAGCTGTTGCCTTGGTGACATTCCAAGAACTATGTTCCGTGTTTCTCAGTTCTGAATTCTCATTAGGCATTAGGCTATGGCAGCTGCCATAGTAATGCAGCATTGCCAGGCTTGATCAAGTGATGATGATTATAAAGTCATCCACAGGAATGAGCTTATGTTTAGAACACTATTTGCATGCATGTTCACTTTGTAATGTGACATTATTGAATCTGTCTGTGGTTCTATCTGTAATTTAACTAGTGCTGTCATTAAAAAAAAAATCACACTTTTCTATAATTAATCTCGATTAATCTCATATTAATGTTATATTGTCATAATTTTACATTGAATTTCCAAATGAATGTAGAAACAACATAAAGAAGGTATATTTTAATATTTTAATGGCATCTTTTTATTAAGTAGCCCATTATTGATGAAGGCCAGTATCATTGATACCAACAGTGCTACTGATGTCTTTATTAAAGGGGTCATATGATGCGATTTCATGTTTTCCTTTGTCTTTAATAAAATTGGACAGAAAATATATTAATATTAAAGTTGTCATATTATGCGATTTTATGTTTTCCTTTGTCTTTGGAGTGTTAAAAGCTGTTTGTGCATACAGAAGATCCGTAAAGTCACAAAGATTAAAGTCTTAAACCCAAAGAGACATTCTTTATAAAAGTGAACGCTCATCCACGTCTTCCTAAAACGCCTCATTCAAACACGTCCCCACATATTTACGTCACTGTGTGGGAAGATTTGCATAACACCATCCAAATGTATATGCAAAGAAAGAAGGCGTAACTTTTATTCTCACTGTAGTATTGTTGTTGCTGCCGCCGCCATGTCGTGGAGACGCTGTGTGTTTTGTTGTGAAAGCCAAACTGCTTTGTTTGGCCTTCCAAAAGAGGACACAACTAGAAATCAGTGGTTAAGTTTTATTTACAACACCGTTCCAGAACAGTTCAACCCAAATATTTGAGTGCGTGCAACTCATTTTACGGAGGAAAGTTTCCTTAACCTGGTAAGGGGCGTAACATTTCCGTCACGCACTTGAGGTATACGGCCAATCACAACACACTAGATAGCTGGCCAATCAGAACGATGAGCTTTGTAAAAATTGCTGCATTTCAGAAAGGCGGGGCATAGAGGAGCAACAATAATGTACGGTATGTGGAAAATAATGTGTTTTTTGAACCTTAAACTACGTAAACGCATTGCATTACACCAAATACACAAAATAGGCCTAATGTTCTTTTTAGCAACGTCATATGACCCCTTTAAATGCATTCCCCCCTCAATTTTAGCCATTAATAATAGCCATTCAACATTACAGTGTAATAATTGAAAGCCATTATTTTTAACATTTAATAGGCTTTGAAAAATATAACAACAACTTTTAATTTAAGTGAACTTAAAGCTATCTTCATAAACTATAAATTGAAAATAGAATAATCTTTATTCAGTCTACAAAATTTAATCAGCGAAGGGCAGTGAGTGATTTCTCTTTTTCTTTTGTTCTTTGATTTACATCAATGACAGACTGCAGCAGGTTTCACTTTGAAAGCAGTGTTGTCTCTTTAAAACCTGATGCACATGACTGACACATCCGATTTTCTCCCAGTCCTTTACGGTCATTTAGGACTTTTTAACTCATTTAAGACTGTTTACGAGGTCACTCGCCAAAAACAGGCATTTTTATATAATTTTGTGTGTTTTTGTTAGTTGAAGTGCGAAAAATAACTCACTGCACTACTAGCACGCTGTCTGAAGCAGCTTTCTGTGCGCCTGATTCCTGTGCTCACAAAGAGCAGCACAGAAACAGCGCGCCAGTACCGAATTAAAGGGGTCATGAACTGAGAAATCAAAATTCCCTTCATCTTTTGACATATAAGAGGTCATTGTACTATAAAAACATTCTGCAAGTTTCAGAACTCAAAACTTTGTTGTTAGTCTACAAACAGCTTATATTGAAAGCAGTATGTCAAAACGACAGCTTGTGGAATGTACAACTCTATGATGTAATAGTGTGGATAAGCACCGCCTTAAATGGATTCTAAATAGTATGATCTATGAAGAAAAATTTGTACTAAACAATTATGACAAAATTATAAAAATATACAATGTATGTATATTTTGGACTGTACACCACTGGGTGGTGCTATACAACGAGTCTACTTTTGTGAAGTAGTAGGTAAAGTATGGGAAATTAGTATTGGGTTGGTGTCTTTTTCCAAATTACTCAGACTTTGTATATTAAAGACACATTTCTGCATTTGAGTTTTACAAAGATGTCTTTTATTTTGAGACAGGACTAGATATACATATGTCAAACATTTAAGCCATTGTGAAATTACGTCTCACACAAGGTTTTCAAATTACTTTATACGTTATTTAATGAAGAAATATGAAGGTGAGTACCTCACCTTCAGCATTATAATTATTTTATCCTCGCCGGACAGAGACTGAGGCGGTGCCGCTGCATGTCGTGCCAAACCTCTCACGGCAGCGTCATCAGCTTGAGATCGGTTTTTTGAGATAGGCCTTTTTAGAGACCGCCGATCAATCGTCCCAACGTGATTATCGGCCGTTAGTGATCGGATCAATCGAAGCACCCCTAGATTTTATTGATGTTTCTAGCATAGTGCTGAGTGATTTGTGTACCAAAGTTTGACTGTAGGTTTAGAACAACCCCCTATTAAGTATGAGGAATAGGGATGCTTGCCTTTGCAAACACCACTAATTATATTGTCACTTTGCCAACCCTGTGTTATGCTAATAAATTGCCTCCTGCTGCACTCAGTAACGTTTACACTCTTGATTCTCATGTAAACCAGTCCATTTCCAGAGTGATTAGCTTAACTCTTTCGAATGAAGGGCTTCGTGATTCCCGTCCTCTCCCAGAGCTCCAGCCCCTCACAGCAAGGGTTCTGAGCTGTTGCCTTGGTGACATTCCAAGAACTATGTTCCGTGTTTCTCAGTTCTGAATTCTCATTAGGCATTAGGCTATGGCAGCTGCCATAGTAATGCAGCATTGCCAGGCTTGATCAAGTGATGATGATTATAAAGTCATCCACAGGAATGAGCTTATGTTTAGAACACTATTTGCATGCATGTTCACTTTGTAATGTGACATTATTGAATCTGTCTGTGGTTCTATCTGTAATTCTGTCATTAATGTCATTAAAAAAAAAATCACACTTTTCTATAATTAATCTCGATTAATCTCATATTAATGCATAATTTTAATAATTTTACATTGAATTTCCAAATGAATGTAGAAACAACATAAAGAAGGTATATTTTAATATTTTAATGGCATCTTTTTATTAAGTAGCCCATTATTGATGAAGGCCAGTATCATTGATACCAACAGTGCTACTGATGTCTTTATTAAAGGGGTCATATGATGCGATTTCATGTTTTCCTTTGTCTTTGGAGTGTTAAAAGCTGTTTGTGCATACAGAAGATCCGTAAAGTCACAAAGATTAAAGTCTTAAACCCAAAGAGACATTCTTTATAAAAGTGAACGCTCATCCACGTCTTCCTAAAACGCCTCATTCAAACACGTCCCCACATATTTACGTCACTGTGTGGGAAGATTTGCATAACACCATCCAAATGTATATGCAAAGAAAGAAGGCGTAACTTTTATTCTCACTGTAGTATTGTTGTTGCTGCCGCCGCCATGTCGTGGAGACGCTGTGTGTTTTGTTGTGAAAGCCAAACTGCTTTGTTTGGCCTTCCAAAAGAGGACACAACTAGAAATCAGTGGTTAAGTTTTATTTACAACACCGTTCCAGAACAGTTCAACCCAAATATTTGAGTGCGTGCAACTCATTTTACGGAGGAAAGTTTCCTTAACCTGGTAAGGGGCGTAACATTTCCGTCACGCACTTGAGGTATACGGCCAATCACAACACACTAGATAGCTGGCCAATCAGAACGATGAGCTTTGTAAAAATTGCTGCATTTCAGAAAGGCGGGGCATAGAGGAGCAACAATAATGTACGGTATGTGGAAAATAATGTGTTTTTTGAACCTTAAACTACGTAAACGCATTGCATTACACCAAATACACAAAATAGGCCTAATGTTCTTTTTAGCAACGTCATATGACCCCTTTAAATGCATTCCCCCCTCAATTTTAGCCATTAATAATAGCCATTCAACATTACAGTGTAATAATTGAAAGCCATTATTTTTAACATTTAATAGGCTTTGAAAAATATAACAACAACTTTTAATTTAAGTGAACTTAAAGCTATCTTCATAAACTATAAATTGAAAATAGAATAATCTTTATTCAGTCTACAAAATTTAATCAGCGAAGGGCAGTGAGTGATTTCTCTTTTTCTTTTGTTCTTTGATTTACATCAGTGACAGACTGCAGCAGGTTTCACTTTAAAAGCAGTGCTGTCTTTTGAAAACTTGATGCACATGACGCAGATCTGACACACATCTGAATTTCTCCAAACTCTTTACGGTCATTTAGGGATTTTTAACTAATTTAAAGGGATAGGTCACCCAAAAATTAAAATTACCCCATGATTTACTCACCCTCAAGCCATCCTAGGTGTATATGACATTCAGGCTCTTCCAAGCTTTATAATGGGAGTGGATGGTAGCCCAAAATTTGAAGTCCAAAAAATTGAACCAATCCATTGTAAAAGAAGTCCACTCGGCTCCGGGGGGTTAATAAAGGCCTTCTGAAGCGACGCGATGTGTTTGTGTAAGAAAAATATCCATATTTACAACTTAATAAATCTTAATCTCTAGCTTCCGCTAACTGTCATACACACATTCACGAGAGAGTGGCGTTCAGCGAATGACGTAGCATGTAGGCAAACACGGTGACGAATGCGGAAATGATGATCGTGGAAGCTCAGAGGAGAGAGCAAAGCAAAACACCGGTAACAAATTAGTAGTACAAAACGAGGATTTGTAAAGTAAAATGTCGGAGGATTTCAATATAAGCCAAGAGGACACTGGTTTTCCTTTGCTGTAAACAAAACTTGTTTCTCGCGAGACTCGCATATTCTCACCGGAGTTTACGCTATGCCTACGTCCTAGATCAGGGTTCCTCAATAGGCGGAGAGAAAAAAGTTTGGCCTGCGCTAATTTCAGATAATGTGGCATGAAAATTCAAACGCAGCATCAGAAAGCTACTTTAACTTACATCGTGTCTACACCGGACGCGAGTGGCGCTACACAATAAAATACAATAGCCTAGAACTCGTTATAATCAGTGATACTGTATTGGATGCGGCGCGAGACGACAAATCCCGACAGTAAACAGCTGACTCGTTCTATTTATAATGTACTGACTAGGCATGGGCCGGTATGAGATTCTGACGGTATGATAACCTTAGATAAAAATATCACGGTTTCACGGTATTGCGATTACAGCTCTAAAATGTGTTATTTTTAAATGTCTAGGTAAAAAAACAATTTTTTTTCCACTGAACACATTTTATTTTTAAGACCTTTCCCGGATTAAGTTTGGAGCTATGGTTTGGAGCGGTGAGGTACGAGGATGTGTGCACATACACACATAAGGAAAGAGAGAGCGCGAGTGTCACACACACACACACACGCGCGCGCGCGGTCTCCGTACAACACTCAAACAGTGGCAAAGTTTTTTATAAACCTGCAGCTCAACAAGGTTTTTGGAGACATGCTCGCTTTCTACACATTCATCTTTCAGTCCAAGTTATGATGCAGGAATGTTCACCTTTCCTGGATTCAGTTTGGAGCTATGGTTTGGAGCGGTGAGGTACGAGGATGTGTGCACATACACACATAAGGAAAGAGAGAGCGTGAGTGTCACACACGTGCACGTGGTCTCCGTACAACACGTGGCAAAGCTTTTTTTTTTTTTTTAAATGCGTGATTTTGAACAGATGTAAACAATGGCAAGAGGCTTAAAAGTATAGACGTGATACCAGCTAATTTTAATTATTGTACTAAATCGCAGAAAAGTAGGCTACAGTACGTACTTTAGGCTGCTATTCCTCACTCTGTGAAGTAACGTGAGGGAGGAAACTAGTTGACGATAGCTAGTTAATTAGCCATGTTATCTGCCTCGGTAGCAAGCCAAATAGTATTTATTTCAACACTGAAACAAACGGCGGGTGGGTCTCTGTCTTGATCAGGGGTGAAAGAGGGAGAAATGAAGATGACACAGATATATAGTTTATGTTTGACCTGGAAGTATTTATTTAGCGATCGGCGATAAAACGTCATCTGTACGGAACATCATTGTGTACAATGGTACACAATGTGAACATTGTGAATATGGTTAGTCTACGTTACCCGAAAAATTCCCATACGACAGACTTCGTCTTTTTCGACGGGGGAAAAAGTTCTAGGGATTCGTCTCCTTCGGCCATCCTACACACAGGTGAATCCGCTCGCACCAACCGGAGGGGGAGGGGTCATGTAAAATTTTTGTGGTTTTGAAACCGTGACTTGTCCAAACCGTGGTATACCTTGAAACCGGTTATCGTCCCATGCCTAGTACTGACACAACGTTCAAATGATGTGCAATGCTTTGTCGCGTCCAGTGTAAATACGATGTGACAGCAAAAACATGGCGAGTGTGTAGAAAATAAAAAAGTGGACACGGAAAATAGATGATTCAAATGTGAATGGACTGAACAGTTTTGAGTGAGTGAGTGACTTATCTTTGTTACGGAATACACGTGTTGGTTCGCAGTGAGTTCACAGTTTTAACTTACAAGTTTGCTTTAATTTATTTTCAAGATCTGAGGTAAAATATCTATTATTGCTTTCACTATGGCTATAAAGATAACGCAAAATAATATTCAAACTCACATTAGACACTTTTAACATTGAATAAAGCACATAATCATTACCTGAGGTTATCGCTGTCATATTTTGTAT
>NW_015558721.1:350647-352352 GCF_001515605.1 Sinocyclocheilus anshuiensis | reverse complement strand
TGTTTGTTCATTAGTTTTTAATATTCAACAGGCAAAGTTCTTCTGTATCTAAATGCAAAAATGTTTATAATTGTTTGAATAAAACAGACTACTGGGGTAAAAAATCTGAAAATACATCTTGTGACCATCTTGTGATTATTTTAACAAAAGCAACAATAATATAATAATTGTAATAATAATAACAATTATTTATGTATATGTATATATATATAAGTGGCCTTTGGCTTGGTGTTGTTGGCAGAATTCGGCCCTCTGCGAAAACTAATTGAGGAACCCTGTCCTAAATCATCCGCTGGACGCCACTCTCTCGTGAACGCGCATACGACAGTTAGCGGAAGTTAGAGATTAAGGTTTATAAAGTTGTAAATATGGATATTTTTCTTACAAAAATGCATCGCTTCGCTTCGGAAGTCCTTTATTAACCCCACGGAGCCGTGTGGACTTCTTTTAAAATCGATGGGTGCAGTTTATTGGACTTCAAATTTTGGGCTACCGTCAACTCCCATTATAAAGCATGGATTAGCCTGAACATTATTTAATATAACTCTGATTGTATTTGTCTGAAAGAAGAAAGTCATTTACATCTAGGATGGCTTGAGGGTAAGTAAATCATGGGGTGATTTTCATTTTTGGGTGAACTAACCCTTTAAGGGTGTGTTGATGGGGTCACTCACCAAAAATGGGCATTTTGACATATTTCTGTATGTTTTTGTCCGTTGAAGTGCAAAACGAGAACTCGTTTGCAACAATACTGGTGCTGAAACAGTAGGTTATTTATATATTAACATTAAAATTGTTACTTGTTAATTTTGGTGTATTTCTCCATCTTTCTTGCATTATTTTGTCTCAATTTTCTATATAGAACATAAATGCAGTGCTACAAATAATAACACTTAAGCCCTATTCGGACGGGACTAATTTTGTAAACAACGTTTGAGTTACAGTTCTTATCACCTGATGTCTGTGATTCCACATACTGATTCGGACGGGACTAACATCCCCGTGTTTATTACAGAGGTGGGAGCAGGGCCTTTGGAGGGGCAGGTGCTCAAAGTATAAAAGGGGCACATGGAGCACGGCTTTTAATAGGGCTGTGCTCCTTGCTGAGACATGTATCGAAACGGATGCTTCTGTATTGATACAGCAGCAAATGCCGTGACGCAGTTTTGAAAAAGAAACACAGAACAGAAAAGACCATTTTAAGTTTAAAAGTTAAATAAATATTTCTTTGCACCTCTTAATCACACTTAATCAAAATAGAAACGGAATTAAATTAGGCTTATTATTATTATTATTATTGAGTTTACAGGGTATGGTGGTTTTGCTGTTGTAAACACTACTATTGTTGTTGTAGAACAAATATTTCTGTCTTATTTAAAATAGAATTATATTATAATCCTGTTCTGAATTTATTCATTTTTTAAATTATAATGATGATAAAAACAGGATTGATAAGTAGCCTATAAATCGGAGGATGAGAAAATCAGTATAAGCCTGTTTTATCAGGGTTGTGATAATTATTTTTAAGGCACTCTACATTTTTAAAATAAATACTGTAACAAAAAAAGTCAAAGTAATAGTTTTTTAGTCAGATAACATAAAGACAAGACCCCTCGATGCCTTTTAAACTTTTCCCAATCAAACAGCAAGAACGAAAGAGAACAGGCACCTTTGTTTATATTGCTGTGTGTAGAACGTTAGCTGC
>NW_015558721.1:347308-347576 GCF_001515605.1 Sinocyclocheilus anshuiensis | reverse complement strand
GCTGAAATCATGCGTTTTAAACCATATGAGTTTAAACCTCTGATATACGGTTTTCTGAGCGCACACATCCGAAGCACACGGACAGAAAGCGGCTGTCACAGCATGTGAGTATTAAACTAAGTTCTCATTCACACAAGTTTACGTTTAAAAACGTAAAAAGTTACAAAAACAGTCGGTTATGTCTGTGAAGGTAAACTGCTGGGAAATAAATTGCATGTTTATTTCAGATCTGCGTGGCAGCAGGAATAAATCAATAAATCTAGTGCTG
>NW_015558721.1:339409-347298 GCF_001515605.1 Sinocyclocheilus anshuiensis | reverse complement strand
GACGGCGGTGTGGGTGTATTACATTTACAGATTAAGGGGCGGTAATATTATAATAAGATCCCTTTGCCACGTCACCAAGGGAGTGAAATCTGACGCGCTGGTTTTCTCAGACGCTTGCAGAAAAAGGCTTCCCAAAACAAAGTTACTGGGTTAATCTTTTTCACGTTTCCTTGGTTGGTAGATGCACCTGGGACCTGATTATAGCACTTAAAACCTGGAAAAGTCAGATTTTCATGATATGTCACCTTTAAGTGTTATCTGACATTATCAAGATTAATTTGTTCTGACACAGTTTAACACAGTTTTACCATTTTCTAAACTATAGCGAATAAACTGTGATAATGTGAGAAATGTTGAAAGTGTCCGAATAAATTTTGGGTTAACTGTATGTAATTAAAACATTACGTAATTGAGTGCAGAAGTGAAGGTGAGTAATCTTACCTGGCGCTGAGATTACAGTAGCCAGTTTGAACAGTTTTACGCAATTTGGCTTTTGATTTTATTTTTTTATTTCTTTGCCGGGATTCAAACACATCGAAAATGTGTGCAGTATTAAGAGTGTTTACAGAAGTTCACGTTGGCCAAAACACACAAGGAAACATGTTGTGAAAAAAAAAATTTGTCGGCAATCACAGACATTCACATTCAGACGGGATTAGATTTCTCAGAGGACCACTGAGTTTGCCAAAAAACAGTACACTGTTAGACATTTCTGTAATTTCTACAGTTATTTACTGTATATCACCCAGTATAATAATGCAGATTCTCTTTACAATAAATAACTGTAATTCTCTTTGCATCATGGGAATTTTCTGTGACGTCAAACATCACATACAGAGACTTACTGTATTTTTTAAATTGCTGTATACTACTGTATTTGCCACAACGACCTCTTTGGCACCATTCCATCAAGATTTTTCCTCATTTCTTACATTTAGATTGACAGGATTTGCCTTAAACCGTGTCTACAACACTTCAGCAGCTTGAGGCTGTCTACATTGGACGTGTTAAAGCAGCACTTGCAAAATGCAAATCTGCTTGTCCTTCCTGAGCTGAGCTGTGTTATATTAAAAGCAACAAAGCACACAATTATTGCTTTACTGGGTGGCTGGCGTGCTACAAATAATGAATGGAAGACGTTAAATATTATGTCCAATCATTTACTGTATTATACCATGAATAAAACAGCTTGTGAATAGTCACTTACATGTTATAGCCTACAGGCTACCTCAGAAAAGAAAACAATATAACTTATGTTAACGAGTTGGAGCCCACTTCAACTTTTAGAATGTTTTATTAATTGAATAGGCTATATGTGAGGAATAAAAGTTTTGGACGCCACAGACGTTTTTGCGGAGTAGGTGGTGGAATTTTCACAAATTTGGAATTTTGGAATTTTCACAAAGAATACAGTAATTTAATGAATTGGTTCACATAAATACAGTGATCTGATCATTAAAGAGCTTGAAAAACACATTATTGTAAGACACATAATTTGTGTTTCACTATAAAACTGGTTTTGAAAGCTGAGACTTATTTTAAAAGTAGGCCTACCAAAAGCACAAAGCTTATTGCTATTGGGTGGCTGGCACACTACAAATAACGAATGCAATGGAAGACATTAAATATTATTTCCAAGAATACTGTCCCCGCGAGTATGACACATGGTATGATTTCTGCTAATAATCCCACACATATTTGTAGTGTATTAAAAAAAGGGTTAAATAAGAGAGCTAATGTATTAAAAAAGGGTTAAATAAGAGAGCTACAGCGCCCCCCAAAGGAATGTCGATTGGGTGTGTGAGCTGATGTTAAGATAAAAAGTTGTTCCTGTTCAGTCTGTTAATAAATATCATATTCTTGATATTAAGCTGTTTCCGCGAGTCCTTAAAATTGACTCTCCCTCATCCCAGTAAGATTATGTGGCCGCTTGGACACAACAATATTCAAATCAATTCCGGTAGCCTGGCAATTTATCCCGGTGCTCTCAATCCGGGCCATTTGCATGCGCATTAAAGGCTATACTCTCAAAATATTATAACTTTAATTTCTACGATTTAAATTCTCGAAACATTTCGACTTTATTCTCAAAATATTTCGACTTTAATTTCGTAATCTTAGATTTTTTTTTTTTTTTTAACGTGGCACTAAAACACCGTCGTATAATTCTTTGCAATGATTTGTATCGTGAAAAGCGCTGTACAAATAAACTTGAATTGAATTGAATCTATATTAAAATTAATGAATTACAGTAGTATACTGATGACTTTGATTTTTTTACAGTAATTGCACTGTATTACATGAGTACAGTACCATGAAGTTACTGTAAAACTGAAATACAGTTACGATAGTGTAAATCTTAATTACAGTAACTTACTGGCAACAGTGTTGAAATGTCTAACGGTGTAGGTAATTTGCTGGAATTATTACAGAGGTTGTGTGAGAAAAACAGACTTGGCAGATTCGGACGGATTAAAATCGCAAAGTACGTCTGAGAAACACAAGTTTCTCTAATGACCCCCTGGAAAACTAGTCCCATCCGAATAGGGTTTTAGTCTATTTATTTGGCTTCAGAATATGTGTGTACAGTGCATGTATATACTGCACTATGCATGAATGTAGTGTTGTCGACATGCAAGAGAAAAGACGATCCATGCAAAGCTTACAAAGCGTAATCTGCATTATGCCTCTGGCAGTCCAGTGAATGATTTCCAGTCTAATGTGAGCAAAGCGCAGCTCCATTTCTCCTGCAGTGTACATCATGCTCTCACAGCATCGACACAATGGCCAGCTGATAGTCTGATTGCACTTTAGCATTTCCCACTGCTCTGCTAATTGCAGTGACTGCAGCGCTGGTGTTTGCTGCTGTTCTACCTCAACATTGTTAGGAATTCTGAACAGATGTCGGATAATATTTGGATTGTGCTGGATGCCTTGCTTATCTGTTACAATTTAGGCCTGTGAACATCAACAGGCTTGTTAATCTCAGTTGAGCGTTCATTTGTGTCTCCAGCTTCTTGCAACCTAAAAGCAGCCTTTTCGCAGTGTAATTTTGTTCACTATGCATTCGCTGAATAGTTCATAATAAGGCGTCTTTTTTAATCTTTTCAAGATCCTACCAGGTGCATTAGATCAAATTAACTAGATCCCGGCTACAGAAACCTGGGTCATCTTGTATGCCACAGCATATGTTTAGAAAGCCATTTCCTCACCTCAGAGTATGGAAGCATGAAGGCAAGGTTAATGTTTAACATCCTTAATGTGTTTTTTGTTAGGATAGACTGTTTCCGACAGCACAGGCCCATTAAACTTAACCAACACACCCAATGTGCCAACTTGGCATTTTTGTTAAAAAGATAAAGCCTCGCAGACTTTCCCACGTAGTAATCCATTCATGAAAATTATGAGCTGTTCATCTACATCCCAGATTTTTCAGGCACTTTACTAAGGCTACACAACTAACTGAAATAAAGCCAACCTAGTCAAATGGCTTGGTGTGATTATCAAAATGCAAAGGATGTGGTTTAATTAGATATATGTGCTGTGTGTTTCAAAGTGAAGCATGGCACTGTGTTCTTACACGTGAGCAGCTTATCTACCAGTGTTTGCAGTGTTTTAGAGCGGCTCTGTACACAGTAAATGCTGCTCCACACAAACTCCATCTCTGTATGTGCTCTGATTATGTCACTTTGACATGCATTTGGGAATGCAACATGCACCAACCATCCTCCCATACTTGTAATGAGAAGCTCTTATCAACAAAAGAGAAGATTTAAGGGCACACTGCATCTTTCCATCAAAATAAAAGTTTGGTTTATTGTTTGAAAATGAAAAAATTAAGACAGCCATACATATAAGTATTGTAATTTTACAGCTGTAATATAAAATAATAATAGTAATTTTATTTATTTAATTTTATTTATGTATTTATTCATATTAATTTATTATTTATTTAATCCCCCCCTCCCCCAAATTGTGCAGCCCTGTTGCTTTGTCTGTGCCTACATAGGATAGAATTATGTTTTTTGTTTAATGCAGGACTAACTGAAGGATCTGCATTATTTACTGGGCCAAACAGTGTTCTGTACGTTGCATTGTAGTGACTGTAGCAGAGAAAGTCATATGTGTAGTCTGGAGAGACCAGATTTGGAACTGTTAGATAAAAACTTCCTCTGCTGCTCCGAAGGCTTCTTTCCTCAGATATTCATCTCTCTGTCTACATGTGATAGAATCGTGTTATATCCTGTAATGATGGTTTGTTGGCAAAATATAAAGCATCACAGCAATGCCAGCAAATCTGAGACTGTTTATCTGAACTGAGTTCCATTTCATCAAATTGTTTGTTTGACCACTGAACCATTTTACAGTCATACAGCATAGCTGGTTAGGCATACTCTTCTTCATAGTTGGATCTGTTCTGTTGAGTTCATGGTTGCATTTTCTCAATGTTTGATCTAAATTGAGCAATTTTCTGCTTTTTATCCGGTCTAATGTTGGGGATTATTGTTAGATTGATTTAAGATTGTGAAACAAGCAAATGGCCATATTTGCAGTATCAGAGGCAAAGAAACAGCTTTGAAGTCACCTCAGATGTGTTTGAGGAGGGATAAAATGATGCAATCTCTTGAGGAAATGTGACACTTGTTCAAGCAGAGTTTTAACTGCCTTTGTTATCGGACCTTCTGACATAAATCTCTCAAGCGAAGTGTATTTTACAAAGAGTAAAATTACACACAGTCAGGAATTTGCAGTTTGCTAGTTTGTCAAGCATTTTTGAAAGCCCTGAGTCTATTCCTGTTATGTTTCTTTTCACACTGCTCAGAATTGATTCAGATTTAGAGAAAGTTTACTCCACAATGAAAGTTAAATGAAAGAATCATTCACTCACCTTCAGGTCATTCCAAACCTGTATAACATTTTTGCCTGCATGAATAGAGGGACAGAAATATTTTAGGTTTCATTAAAAATAATTATATTTTTGTTTCAAAGATGAACATAAGTCTTATTTGGAATGGCACGAGGGTGAGTAAATTATGACAGTATTTTCATTTTTGGGTAAACTATCCCAATTATATATGCCATGGAGCAAGTGGTTTTTGATTAATTTAAAATTGGTTGACTTTAGTGTCCTGCTGAACTAAAACTGAATTGCTATTTTATATTGCATTACATTAATGAATAATATGAATAAAAACTTGCAAGAAGAACTAAGGATCATTAGGAAGTTACTTAACAATTACTTAAATTTGTTCTTTTAGAGCTTTTGCAAAGTAATTCAGACATCTGCTTTAGAATGCAGACATCGAGAACCACTTAACTGAATACGGTACAGGATCTGAATATGAACCAGATTCATGCTAGTGCATTCATTGTTAGTCAGTTGCTAATGCAGGCTAGATGGTAGGTTGTTGCTAGGTGGTTGGTAGGCTGTCACTAAGTGGTTGCTAGGGTTTTCTGCATAGTTTTAAGATAGTTTCTAAGGTGTTGCGATGGTGTTCTGGATAGCTAGGTGGTTAGGGAAGTATATGAGAAATATATCTATAGAAAGCTTGAAATGTCTACTTTTGCATTTCTCTGTAATTGCACGACCACTGTACGGCAGAGATGGCGAATCGGCATAGTCAGCTTCATCTTTGCAGCTGACACGGACTCAGAAAACACTAGTTTTTTTAATAAATAATTAAAATACCTCCTTGCTATTTTTTTTTCCGACACATTCATAGTCATTACTTTTGGTGGTGCTTTGCGGCAAGATTTATGCATGTGCTTGAGCGTGGAATAGGCTATTAAAGGCTATTATAGGCTATTAAAGGCTCATTATTAAATGAATATTCAACATGTGATTAGTCAACTAATGGCTTAAATGAACAACTACTAGTCGACTAGAAAAATTTTAGTCAGGGACAACCCTATTTTTTTCTTGGTGATTGGTACGTTTTCTTTCCTCACCAGTTTTGCCATCTGACATGCAAAAATCTAATAAAACAAAGATAATAATAATAATAATAATAATAAAAACACTCTACCCTACAAGCTTCATGATTTGAGGCATCATTCATGTTCATAACACAAACAATGTGGAAGTGTTATGCACCAACGTTTAGTATGGTTACAGGTTGTAAAAAACAGCACTAAATGGTTTAACTTTACACTGACATGAGGTGAGGGTGAAGCCAGCAAGCACAATGGAAAGCTGAAGTCTGCTGTGAATGGGAGGAAGTGTTGCACAAGAGGAAGTGGCCAGAGCACCTCCCAGCACTTTACCACCGGGGCAGTTTAGCCTACAGTCATTACATGAAGAAGGGGCAAAAGTCGCCTTGAATATTAAGAACATGATTACCACAAATCTAGCACATCCCCTGCCCTGCTCAAACCACACATCTGCAGGCTCGAGCCTGTTATGGTTTTATGATGGATTGATGAAGTGCATCCATTAGACCAAAGCTGTGCACAATAGTTGTTTTGATTACTTTTACTCAAGGCGACACACTGTTTGTTTCTGTGATAATGGACGAACGATTCAGGTTAGTATGCAGTGTGGTATAACAGGCCCACATAAAACTGAAGGAAGTCTGAAGCAAGTTTGAATTCAGGAACTTAACATGCACTGAGTGATTAGGTTGTGAGAATCCATTAGCCTGAAGGCTTTAGTGTGTTAAAGCTTATTTCTGGACTTTGAAGTGCGAAATTATGGGGAAAAAGACTTTAAAAGATATATGTGTAGAGGAATTGAAATAGGGAAATGCTGTTTAAAAGCTCATGCAGTCAATGATATCACAGCTCTGTTTCTTTTAAATTTGCTTATTTTTAGCTGTTTTAATGAAAACTCTTTCTCTTCTCTCTTTTCAGACTGTTAGTATTTCTGTAGGATTGTGACCTTGGCGAGTGCCTGGATAGGCCTCCCTTCTGTCACCTCCTCTGCTTTTCTGCTGGTAAGCATCTCCAAACACAATCACAGCTCTATTACAACTACTGTGCAGTTATTTTACTGTATGAACTGTTGTGAAGTTACTGTTTTGTTATAACTAGCATATTAATAATACTTTTTCAAGGACAGTTAGCCTAAGAAGTCACTTCTTCTTCTTCTACAAGTCAACATGTAACTGTACTACCAGAACTATTTTAAATTGGTCATTTCATGAAAATGTAAATTTTGGAAATTTGGGTTTGGTAAGTATATATGAAGAGTTTGGTTCCAAAACTCTATAAATCCATTTTGATTAATTTGAGTAAAAATGTGTTTTCTTTACCAAGAAAGTGGCAAGATGAAAACCACTATTTTCTGTTTCAAACTTTCACATTGCATCTTTAGGTTATAATAACATTAAAAATTAAAATCCAGATTTTGATTTTCAAAGATTTATTATAAAATGTTATTTTTTTCCCAAAATGCAATAAATCCATGATACTTTTTTTTTCTTCAGAATGCAATAAATCCATTGAATCAATATAAAAGTTATTTTTCATATTGAAACTGTTGAAAATACACAACATAGTAAGTTGATCCACATATGACAGCCTCTGAACTTGGTCAATACTAATCTTATATCCTATGTCTTATATAGGCTACAGGCACTGAACTAAAAATACATTCAATCAGTCATCGCTCCCAAAATGAATTCAACAGGTCATCTTGTTAATGCTATAAATTAATTACAAAAATAAAAGAAAATTTAATCATGAACAAGAACATGAACAACCATATCACATTAAACCACAGAAATTCCAAAATGACATTTCCCTTACATTTATCTTCCAAAAGTGCATTCATCTTTGCCATGTTACATTCATTTAGCTGACTAGTGCTTAGTTGACAGCCTACGCTGTATTAACAAAAACATTAATGGCATTAATAAAAACACTTACACTGACAAGCTACGCAATATCAC
>NW_015558721.1:336036-338321 GCF_001515605.1 Sinocyclocheilus anshuiensis | reverse complement strand
TCCAAAATGACATTTCCCTTACATTCAACTTCCAAAAGTGCATTCATCTTTGCCATGTTACATTCATTTCGTTGACTGGTGCTATACGCTGTATTAACAAAAACATTAATGGCATTCATAAAAACACTTACACTGACAAGCTACGCAATATCACATTCATAATCGAATGTGACTCATCTGCGATTATGAACGCGATATAGCAGTGATCTATGGCTCTGTGTAATAAATGCCGCTCCATCTGAAAGCACGTGATGGAGATTTACTATTCACAGAACAGGCTTTACTGACGATATGCTTATGACAATCACATAACACACGATTTATCGTGCAGCCCTAAGTTTGTTTGTTGATCACAAAAAAAGGGAGAAAACATGACAGAATAACTCGGCGGATATCGCATTTTGCGTAAAATTCAAAATTTACTTTTCAATACTGACCAGATACAATACTGATTTTGGCGGAAATTAAATGTTTAAAAAAAAATGCCGTTTATCGTGTTTTGGAACCAAACTCTTCATATATAAAAAGTTATATATATATATATATATATATATATATATGTGGAATGGTGTGCTGTGATTGGTTGAGCGGATATATCGCATTCTGCAGAGAAGGGAGACTGGCATTTGTCGCGGTTTGGAAAGAAAGGGAGAAAACATTATAACTCGGCCGATATCGCATTTTGCGTAAAATTCAAAATTTACTTTTCAATACTGACCAGATACAATACTGATTTTGGCGGAAATTAAATGTTTAAAAAAAAATGCCGTTTATCGTGTTTTGGAACCAAACTCTTCATATATAAAAAGTTATATATATATATATATATATATATATATATACTGTGTATATATATATATATATATGTGTATATTTTTCTGAAATAATTCTCTAGTGTTCACAAAGGCTGCATTTATTTGATCAAAAATACAGTAATATTGTAAAATATTATTACAATTTTATTACCATTATTAACATTGAAACATTCTATTTTAATATTTTAAAATGTGATTTTTCAGCATCCATTACTCCAGGCTAACTCCTGATTTGGGGTTCAGGAAACATTTCTTATTATTATCATCAATATTTTTGTGCTGCTTAATTTTTTTTGTGAAACCTTTTTTTTTCAGGATTCTTTGATGAAATGGAAATTTTTTATTACATTATAAGTGTACTTACCAGGGTCGGAAATTAACAGGGGCTTGTGGCAAAAATGCCACCAAAATGAACAAAAATGCCCCACAAATTCAAGATAAAGGGGCAAAAATTGCCCCTGCACAATGAAACAATCAATTACGGCTGTTGCAATTAAAATTAAATGTGAAAATGAATGAAAAGTGTCTATTCGTGGAATTACATTTTGATTCCCTCACACTGCATCACATTGCTCTTTGCGCATAGTTTTTTTTTTTGCAGCGTTGAGCCTTATAACCAGTCAAAAGCGTTTTCGTTCAGCTTACGAATGCATATATTTGGATTCTTAGGATTCTTGAATTCACTCATCATAGACAACATCGTGCAGATACAATGTAAATAAAAGATCCATTTTGAGTTTTTGCATAACTTGCGCTTGACTAGACTAATGTCATGGACCGACATGTTTGTCTGTGAAGCTAGAGACTGAATATATGATGAGCCGTTTTCCCAAAACGCAGACACAAAACACACAAAAAAGTTTTATGTATTCTACTAATTGACATTAATAATCATTATTACAAGAGCAATAATCGACAATAACGTTTTTTTTTTGTCATAATATTGTAGCCATATTAGCTCCTATTTCTAAATGTGTAATTTAGATACAGGGTTAAAGAGTCAATTGTTATTGGCAACAGTTTAAAGTATTTTGATTGATTGAAGTAATTGGTTAAATTCAAGTATTTGACATTAAAGAAAACACAGATACAATTATTAAGGTAGTGATAAAAATTGCCCTCAAAATGTATCGATTTCCAGGGGCCAAAAATTGCCCCTTAATGGAAAAGTTAATTTGTACTTGTTTTTTGTTTTTGTTTTTTTTGGCTAAATAAAAGTGTTAATTTCAACCCCCCATTAAAAAAAAAATATATGACCCTAATCTTTTGAACGGTAGTATAAATACACTAAACTTTACAATAAACATGTTTCAGAACATAGCTTGAAAATACTTGGATGATTTGTTTTACAACATAAACTGCAAACACTCACATCCCAAATGTTCTTTTGTAGTTATTTTACAACATAAACTGCAAACACTCACATCCCAAATGTTTTTTTGTAGTTACTAGTGTTGTCACGGTTCCAAA
>NW_015558721.1:326115-334130 GCF_001515605.1 Sinocyclocheilus anshuiensis | reverse complement strand
TTCAATCCGACATTCAAATTAAAATATTGAATAATATTCATAACAGAAGCGGCGTTTCCCACAGACCTGCAGTCTATTTGTGGCAGCTCACAAACGCTGCTCAGGCATTACAGGCAAGATGAAATGAAAATGACATCCATAATTTTCTGAAGACAGCCGTTTCCTTCAGAAATACAGTGATATAAAAACACCCGCACCGGGTTTCGACTTTGACACGTGCAGACACGTGCAGTGCTCATGTTTATTCAACGAAGTCAAAGCCTTTTGGAAAATCTATTTGTGGCTGTGAGTTTTGATATTGTGGCGGGCCGCCTCAAATAAATCAATGTATGGGAAACACAAATATAAAAAATGTAAATGAAACTTACCTGCTTGAACTCTTTCATTTGATCTGGGTGTCTTTAAAGTGTTTTGTTAGTTTGGTGTGTTTCCTCGTTTTGATGTCGCCACGTCTCAGTGCTTTTATGAAGAGAGCGCATCTGCGCACCTTTCGGATAGCGCATCAAGAACCGGGTTGACCGGGTACTCGTTACCACCAGTACTTAAAAAAAAAAAACCTGGTACCGTAACATTTTCATTTTTTTTAGTACCGACTTGGTACCGAAGTACCGGGTCTTTTGACAACACTAGTAGTTACCAAAAAAAAATAAAAATGTTTTTTTGCAGTATGGGTCAATATTAGGGGTGAAACGGTTCAACTTACTCACGGTTCGGTTTGTATCACGGTTTTAGAGTCACAGTTTCGGTGTGGTTCGGTATGTGCTATGTTTAGGCAAAAACTATACTGTCAAATAAAAATAAAGAAAATAAGAATAATCTATCTAACTACACGCAACAGCACAAATAAATACAATAGAATATAAAGATACAAATAAAATCAACAGTGATTTTCAGTTTTTTTTTAGGTCGGTGTAACATTAGTTTTTAGGTACAGAAATTGAATAAAGTAATGAAATGTAAAACAGCATTGCATATTTGACTGTATAAATTAAAGATGAATCTTTATTAAAGTTACAAAAGCTATTCAATCAAGAGCAGTGAGTGATTTCTTTGTTGTTGCTGTTTGATTAATATTAAGAAAGTGCTGTCACTTTAAGAGAATGCACTGATCCAGTGCACTGATAAAGTACGTTCAGGCGGCTATGTCTGCTATAGGATACTTACCAAGACAGGCATTTTGACATACTTTTTGTGTGAATTTGTCCATTTAAACACAATACTTCAGAGAGAGCTTAATATTTGCGTGCGTTCTGAGGTTTGCGCGCTTCGGATGAGCGCACGCTCAAATCTTCTCACTGCGCACACGAGCTCGCGTCCTCTGTTAACAGAATCATATATTAGCCGAACCCTGTTTGTTTTACGTGTTATTTATAGCAAACCATATTACAGATGCAGTTGGCAGATTTAAGTTGAACCGCGGTCCTAGCGTGTGCTGAACTGTGTGGAGAACCGTACGGTTCGATTTTTTTTCCGCAAACCGTTACACCCCTAGTCAACATCGCCAATTTATATTTATCACAGACCTTGATTTACTTACAAATTGAAAAATCACATTATAAAAACCCATAGCAAAATCTCCAGTTAACCCAAATTAGTCTTTTGACCACATTTTTTATCTCAGCCATATTACAATTACTGTATTGTGATTGATTTTTGTATTACACCAACTAAACCACAGCCATGTAAAACATATTTGACATATAAAATAAATTATGCAGAACAGGATTTTGAACCAGTGATATTTTACTGTAGGTGGTGCTACACAGAACACAGCAAAAATAGTGACTGTCAAAATGACTTCATGCTCAACGCTGTTTCGGAAAAACTCAGATTAACATGGAAGAGTTTCGATTAAACACTTGACTGTTTTATCACATTGCATTTGTTTTGGACTCAGTGTTAATGTGCTGTATCTTCTTGAATGTGAAGATGTTCAGTTTTTATTGTAAAATGTATTCAGTGAGTGAATTGCAGACTTCCAAAACTTTCACATAAGAATGTCACTGTAGTCCAGTTGTCCAGAAACCACTTCCTCTTTCTTGCTTTGCCCTAATACCTTAGCAATGATTCTCTTTTGTCAGTGCAGCAATCTGGGTGTCCTGGTGAGCTCAAGATCTCGTGTGATTCTCCTCTGGGCTGCTGGATTGGGGTGTGGGACATTCTTGGTTCACTGTTTTCTGGTATGTGGAGTCTTCCTGCCCTTATTGCTGTTGATGTGTTGCAGGTGCAAAGCAGTCTTTGTGTTTATCATCCGTCTTAGCATTTGTGATTGGTTTGAACGTTGAGATAAGCTTTGAATTCTTTCGTTTAAACCTCAGACACAAATGCCAAAACAATTTTGCTTGTTTATTGTTTTATGATTTACTTGATGCAGTTTTTTGAAGAGTATGTACACTTATACTTGATCATCCTCAACCAGTGGCGGTTCTAGAGTGAGTAGATATCCGGGGTTTAGCCCAGAGACATATGTGTCAAAATACATGGGATACGCTTACAAATATATATATATATATATATATATAGAGAGAGAGAGAGAGAGAGAGACAGAGAGAGAGATAGATATTATATATATTATATTATATGTATTATAATATATATTTAAAACAAAGCCAAGTATAGGCCTAATTAAACATGCAGGGTTCTATACACCTTTTTTTATTTCTAGCACTTGTACATGCATTTGCACTGCACTTACAAATTGCATAAATAATGTTATGAGATGTTTTAAATATAAAAACGTCTATATAGAAATAAAGATGATAGAAAAAAAATAGAACGATACTTTCAAATGTGAAACTAAAATTACCAGTAGGTGACGGCAAACCACAATTCAGTAAGCGAGTCACTGAGTCATTTATTCAATCGATTCTTTCAAAACGACTGATTCATTCAGGAACGAAGTAAGAAAGTGTTTTTTTGAATGGATCAGTGAATCATCGACTCACCCGATTTGTTAAAAAATGCAAATTCATTGAGTAAGGAAACCTCTGTGTGCTGCTACAGAGATGCTCAACATGGCTTTGTTTGGAACCATTTTCTTTTAGAGAAATAGAGCAAAAAAGACAATGTTGTCTCTACAATTTAAATCACTTACTATTTATAGACTATTATATAGACTATATTATATAGACTTTATCGTTGGTTGGCCAGTTTACATGTCAATCAGAAGTACGAGCCTCAGTGGGGCGGGTCTTGTCGGGAGTGAATGACAGTAGACAGTAGACACTGTTGGATGTGCAGAGAGCAAATCTGCAGTACTAATAGAAATTATTTTAATGCGCATGAAAACTCAGTGATGTTTCGGTCAGGGCATAGTAAAAACATTCGAGGCTTCATCCCCCTTAGCCCACCCCTGTCCTCAACTTTATAGTCTGACATTTGAGAAAGCAGTGCTGTTTTCCCAGCAGTTGATGACATATGTAGTTCTGTCACAGTGTTTTGAAGCCAGGGTTATTATAGTTAACTAAAACTAAAACAATAAAAAGAAACACTGTCATTACTTAAAATAATATAAACATCGACTGAAATAAAAGAAAAGAAAATATATAAACAAACTTCAACTTATTTTCATTTAGTTGCCAAAGCAACATTTCTCATTCATTTAATTTGTTAATGTACTAAAATAACTAAAACCGAAATAAAAATGAATAAAAAAACAATATATTTTATAAAATAACAATATATTAAAACAGTTACTAGAAATTACAAAAACACTTTCTCAAAAAATTACTGTTAGTACTATTTAAAATGAAAACATAAAATACAAAAATAAAAACTCAATTCAAAATAATATATAAAATATAAAAATCAATTCCAAATATAAAAACCCATAATAGTATGTAAATGATGCTAAAATAACATAATGTTTCAATCTAAAAGAAATAGAGAAAATGTCTTGCTTTGCATTTTTTCCAGCAGAGATGTGAGCCCAGATTGTGTAACATGGTTACTGCGGAAGTGAACGGCATTGTGGGACATAAAGAGAGTTTGAGTAATGCAGCTTCGTGTTCCTCTTGGTGTCTTATGTAATCAAAGGGTCAGAGTTTGCAGAAGGTGGCCCCATTTATATGCATGATGGAGGGGAGTCTAGAGCTAAGCAAATAGCTGTTTTGTGGTTTCTTTTAGAGCATGCTGTGGGCACTGAATGTGTGCGTCTTTAGACGTTTGGGCAGGAATGCTTAGAAGATATAAATTAGAAATGCATTGTCGTATGATAAAAAAGGGGATTATTGGGGCCTTTTTGCCTGAAGCTTCTGTTTATCTTTCTTGAAGTTAATATATAACCCAGTATCTTTTTTTTTTAAACAACACGATTTGGTCTAGTTGTACTTAATTGTGATGTAAATTTCCCTGTACAGTGCGTGTCATTTACATGACGACACGCCTAAACCCTTGTGACTTTTTTGTCTTTTTCCACCAATTTTTTCATTATTTTCATTATTATTTCCTGCCCCTAACCTCCCATATTTATTTTTGCTTTGTTTCCATGGATACCTTGACAAACTGCTGCACACATAATTGCTGACTTTGAGGTAGAGAACACACCCTTTTCATCTGACAGCTATCAGTAAGCAGAAACCAAGTGCATAAAATAAATCAACATGCACACAAAGTTTCATTATGCCAGGTCATGATGTTGTGCGTTACAGGAGATGCATTTGGATTATTCCAAATCTTGTAGCTGGGAGCCAATGAAAACGCCTTGTACTTTTGCAAGGCCAGGGTGGATTATATGTGTCTAGCAGTAGAGCCTGAGGTCATCTTTTACAGTGTCAGCCCCTCCTCCTGCATATCAGCCAATGCTGCCACTGTCTGGTAATCTTGAAAACTGCCTCTACAAGAGGATTCACCACTTTAATAGGATTTACATGATTGCTCTTAGCTATTTGTTGTTGGAATAACTGTACGATTGATGCCTGATTATTCTCTGGAAGTATCAGTTAGAATGTCTGTTCAAAGCTGCAGAACAGTTACAGTCTGTCTGCATTTTGTCTGGGAATGAGTTACTGGATAGCTGGTTATTTGAAAAATTATTTAAACTGGAAAAACAAGCTGCTGCTTCATGTGAATTCTAATTCTGGTTATAAATAAACTGATTTGTTGACCAGTGTTCCTACAATCCAGAGAATTTCAAAGGCCTGGAATAATTATCAAATTTTATAAAATCTTAAAAGAACATGGAAACATGGAAAAGTTATTTTGAAAGAAGTTAATACTGCTGATCAGCAAGGATGCATTAAATTGATAAAAAAATTACAGTAAAGACATTTCTGTTTCAAAGAATCCCAAAAATAACATGTCTTATGGTTTCCTCAGAAATATTAAGCAGCACAAATGTTTTCAACATTGATGATAATAAGAAATGTTTCATAGAATGATTTCTGAAAGATCATGTGACATTGGAGACCGGAGCAATGGCTGCTGGAATAAATTAAATACAGAAATAAATTACATGTTGAAATAGAAACCAGTTGTTTTTAAATTGTAATAATATTTTAAAATATGACTGTTTTACTGTGTTTTTGATCTAGTAAATGCAACCTTGGTGAGCATAAATGCTGGTCAGACAAAGATTGTGAATTGAAACATATGCAACGAAAATCGATAAATCCTCCTAATTTTTTTCCATCCTAATTCTTAATTTTCTTAATTTTTTTTTTTATTTCTCTGCTCTTCCTTGGCTTCATCTGTTATCTCAGGATAACAGACTTTTAGTTAATACAGTTTTGGGTACCAGACAAAACTCTACCGACAATTTTGGATACCAGACAAAACTGATATCTTCTGACGGGATCTGTTAAAGAGACTAGATCCAATATTACTTGTGTGGAGATCAGATCTAATATTATTGATCCCAGACTTTCAAGCGGTAGTGTAATAGTTTCTAGTTATGCTTTATGAATTATTTCTTGAACTAGAAATAAAAATGTATCGAATGATATCTCTATATGGTATCTAAAATCTAAAATGGTAAATGAATAAATAAAATCATAAATTAATTTGTCCAAAGATATTGGAACTATTAGAATTAGAATATGCCGATAGTTGTAGTGCAGTGAATACCCTGCCACAAATAGGGTGTTGTGGGTGGTTGCCAGGTACCATCTCTGTGGTTGCTAATAACGCTAATAACCTTATTTTGAAATAAAGAAATCATCACGCGCTCTGAGATGCAAAAGCGGTGTCCGATTCATGAACGAACTGATTCTTTTCAATAAACCTGTTAAATCGGTTCACAAATCGCACCAAACGATTCCGATTGCAGCTGTTCTCGAGTCAGCAACCCACTGATTCAAATGATTCGTTCAGAGCGAGTCTTCAGTGAACTGAATTCACAAGTCTGGCAAGAACCGGGAATCCCCTGAGTGCATGCACGACTGATGGCGAGAAATGTAAGTCACTAATGTCGAATATATTTAAGGTCACAACTGTCAGTTGTTTGTGAACTAAATTTGATGTAAAGTGCGATCTGTTTAAGCCCACTGAAATGCACGTCCACAAAAATGTCTGTGTACTGTAGGTTTTAGGTAAAAAAAATACAAGCACACAAATTAAAATAACGCATGCAAGTTCACCTTCCCCGCTGCTGCAGCATTTTTATTAAAATGTTATTCATTTAGCCCTATTTGACTTTGTTTGTTTTTATAGTTTTTTGTCAACACACATTTTTTGACAATTCATAATAATTAATGGATAGAGTGGGGGAAAACGCCCCCTTAAAGAGTTAGTTCACCCAAAAATGTAAATTAGCCCATGAATTACTCACCCGCAAGGCATCCTAGGTGTATATGACTTTCTTCTTTCAGATGAATCCAGTCAGAGTTATATTAAAAATTGTCTTTGATCTTCAAAGCCGTTTAATGGCAGTCAGCGGGTGTGGCAGTGCATCAGTCCAAAAGAAGTTAAATAAAGCGCATCCATCCATAATAAAAAAGTGCCTCACACGGCTGCGGGGGGTGAACAAAGTCCTCCTGTAGCAAATCAATGCGTTTTTGTAAGAAAAATAACCATATTCAACCCGCTACATTGCGAGTAAATCACTCGCATATGCGACTAAATCTTCACTCTGGGTGGCTAAATGATGTCTAATATTAGCCAATTGCTAATAAATTCTCAGATTTTACTCGCCAGTGTGTGAGTTGGAGGCTAAGTATAAGTTTAGCTCAGATATATTTTCACTCGCCGAACACTCTCTGACTGAGCGCATCAGAGTTTCACTCTCTGCCAAGCGATCTGTGCTGTGTTTCAGTTCAACTGAATGGATGTGCAACGCACCTGCATTTAACGTACCGCAAACTCTAGTGTGAACGGCGCACGACTCGCCGTCGCTTTGTTTCACAGAGAGAGGGAGAGAGAGAATTGACGCTCTACCTATGGCACTACATGTAAACGATACTCTTTGTTGTATTTTGCTGTCAAAATAACGGAGTTCCTTTGGAATTCTTCAGCTTTTAAGAACTACCGCTTTCTCCGGTAGTGGGTGGAGCTAATGCGCAAACAGAAATCTCATTGGCTGGTGCTGACCTATTATCGTCCCTGTTTTGATTTCAACAAATCAGTTCGAGTGAACGCACACAACCTGATTAATATTCATTAATCCAGTAGCTCATAAAAAAAAAAAAAAAAAAAAGCTGTGTCATTTCACAAACATAAGCTTTTTGTATATATAAAAATAGTATATCAGTCTGGCAAGTAAACTAAAAAATTTACTAGCCAATGGTGATTCAATTGCCAAGGTGTTCGTAGAGGGCTGATATTTAAAACGTAATAATCAATTTAATCTAACTTGCGCTCACTGTTGTAAACGGAAGCAGTTCCGGGCGGATGACGTAGGACGTTGGCGTTGCGCATGCGCTGCTCAGAAGTGACGAACGTGGAAGCGCAGTGGAGAGATCAGAACAAAACAACGGTCACGAATTAGAAGTACAAAACGAGTATTTATAAAGAAGAATGTCGGAGGATTTCGATATAAGCCAAGAGGAGACTGTTTTTTTGCGAAAGTGAGGAAACTTTGC
>NW_015558721.1:325773-326053 GCF_001515605.1 Sinocyclocheilus anshuiensis | reverse complement strand
AGATATTTTTCTTACAAAAATGCATCGATTTGCTACAGGAGGCCTTTGTTCACCCCCTGGAGCTGTGTGAGGCACTTTTTATAATGGATGCATGTGCTTTATTTCACTCCTTTTGGACTGATGAACTGCAACACCTGCTGACTGCCATTAAACACCTTGGAAATGTTTGGGTGAACTATCCCTTTAAGGACTATGTATAAGTTTTTTTCTGTGAATCAGAAATTAAATGTTTCTAGTAGGGCTGCCACTAACGACTATTTTTATTTCGATTAATCTATCG
>NW_015558721.1:323846-324825 GCF_001515605.1 Sinocyclocheilus anshuiensis | reverse complement strand
TAAAATTTAATTATATAAGTAGCTTATATAAAATTACAAAATAAACATTAATCAATCAGTACTTTTTATTTAAGTACATTAAAAATCAAGTTCACTCAAGTAAAATTGAAAAGGAGTACCTCGTACTTTTACTGGAGTAATAGTTTACTATATGTATCTGTACAATTACTCGTGTACTTGTTTTGTGTACTTCGTCCACCACTGCTAATAATGTGCTCTGACTGCTTGTTAGTGCATTGCTCTATGGTTTCCGGGTGGCTTCTTTCTTTCTTTCTTTCTTTCTTTTTCTTTCTTTCTTTCTTTTTCTTTCTTTCTTTCTTTCGCTCTTTCTTTCTTTATTTCGTTCTTTCTTTCTTTTTCTTTCTTTCTTTCTTTCTTTCTTTCTGAATAATAATAATACAAATAGCCAACATAGCCCATCTCATATCACTAATATTCTGGTTTCTAGACATGCTTCATGGTTTCGGCAGAGGAGGGAAATGTATTATTGAATCTACTGTGTAAATATGCTTTTTACCACATTTATTAAGTCTATTGCAGCTAAAACAGAACACAGTTAGTTTGGTTTAGTTTATTTTGGGCTTTCTTCCTAGGCAATTCTAAAATGGTCAGCAGTGGTTGGTGTAATGCATATGGATTTTTGGTATGTTATACCTTGGTGCTGTTGGATTGTGTTAAAGTGATTACTTATTTTGTACAGCAGGTGGCACCGTTTGCAACGTTATTGTCATTGTCAAAGTATTATATGAATGGTTCGTGACATAATATATATACTTTTTAAACTTTATTTTTTTTGGTAACTTCATTGTCCTGTTGATAGACTGGACTGAATCAGATCTTAATTACTGTATGGGTGGTTTTTGTCTCAGGATCTCCAAGGCATTAGCTCTTATGAGTGAGTCAAATTTTTTATTTTGCTAATATTTTTTTCTGAAGAAAGATAAACATGTATAGTGATGAAAGCCAAAATATTAAATGT
>NW_015558721.1:319163-323254 GCF_001515605.1 Sinocyclocheilus anshuiensis | reverse complement strand
TTCGATTAATCTATCGACTAATTTATCGATTAATCTAAACGATTAATTTCCCACAAAAAAAATCAACAATTTTACTTAGTAGTACTAGAATATTTTATTAGAATATTTTATTAAACCAAATGAAATCCAAATTTCTATGAAATCCTTTTTTTAAAGCAAAAGTAAATGCAACATAGAGTGCAAGAAGCAAGTGTCCATCTCATAGTCCAAATCACTGAAATCTAAGTTCAGTATTATAGTGTAAGAATGACAACATATCCACGCGTTCTAGTCTACTACTAATAAACTTTCTTTTTCTTTCTTTCTTTCTTTTTCTTTCTTTCTTTCTTTCGCTCTTTCTTTCTTTATTTCGTTCTTTCTTTCTTTTTCTTTCTTTCTTTCTTTCTTTCTTTCTGAATAATAATAATACAAATAGCCAACATAGCCCATCTCATATCACTAATATTCTGGTTTCTAGACATGCTTCATGGTTTCGGCAGAGGAGGGAAATGTATTATTGAATCTACTGTGTAAATATGCTTTTTACCACATTTATTAAGTCTATTGCAGCTAAAACAGAACACAGTTAGTTTGGTTTAGTTTATTTTGGGCTTTCTTCCTAGGCAATTCTAAAATGGTCAGCAGTGGTTGGTGTAATGCATATGGATTTTTGGTATGTTATACCTTGGTGCTGTTGGATTGTGTTAAAGTGATTACTTATTTTGTACAGCAGGTGGCACCGTTTGCAACGTTATTGTCATTGTCAAAGTATTATATGAATGGTTCGTGACATAATATATATACTTTTTAAACTTTATTTTTTTTGGTAACTTCATTGTCCTGTTGATAGACTGGACTGAATCAGATCTTAATTACTGTATGGGTGGTTTTTGTCTCAGGATCTCCAAGGCATTAGCTCTTATGAGTGAGTCAAATTTTTTATTTTGCTAATATTTTTTTCTGAAGAAAGATAAACATGTATAGTGATGAAAGCCAAAATATTAAATGTCATGGATGAATATTTTCTGAGTTTTCCACTGTTTTGTAGAGGGGAGTCGAAATGGCAATTTTTACCTGAGATTCAGAGACAAATTACAGGGGGTTAAAAATGACTTCAGAAAGATGTCATCATCCTTATGTTATTTTTACACCAAAAATGGGGAAAGAGCACTTTTCAAGTTTTTTCTCCAAAGTTTGCAGGCCTGTAACTCAAAAAGTATTAAAGATATCTTAATGCGCTTTTAGATAGTCGGTCTTAACAAACTTCCCTTTTGGCATCTTCATTTTTAAGGCCCTATATGATTCGGTTCCAGAGATATTGGAGTTTCAGTATGACTCCAGGAACAAATCTTTAAATTATACACATTTTCAGTGGTCAAAAACCAAATGTGGGTCACTTTGCAAAAATATGATACTTATTAAAAAAAAAAAAGAAAAAAAAAGAGGTATGTCTGAAGAACAAATAATGTTGAAACTAGAAATGTATCTTGTTTCCTTCTGTCAAAACAACTGCATTTAACATACCTGTCTGAGTGCCATAAGTATTCTTTTTCCAAAGTTTGCGTGCCTATGACTCAAGTATTATTAAAGATATTGCAATATGATTTTAGATTCTAGTTCTTATTAAACTTGTCTTTTGGAATCTTTATTTTCAAGGCCCTACATCATTCAGTCCCAGAGATATGGGATCATGTCCAGATTGTTGAATAATACCCATGTTCAGTGGTTGAAAACCAAATGTTGGTCACTTTGTATACAGACAATACTTGTTTTATTTAAAGAACAATGTCTGAAGAATAAATATTGTTGAAATTAGAATTGGATCTTGTTTACCTCTATCAAAACAACATACCTGTCTGAGTGCTTAAAATGCACTGAAAATGGTCAAGTTGAGGCACATTACCTTGCTCTCTGTAGTCTATTCACAAGATTCTATATTTGAATTAGTTTCAGGTATATTTGGAAGAAGGGATTTTGTTCATTTTAACAGCTTCTGAAGCTACCAAAAGTTCACGGTAACACCTTATTTTAAGGACCAATTCTTGCTATTAACTAGCTGCTTATTAGCATGCATATTACTAGCGTATTGGCTGTTTATTAGTACTTATAAATTAGCATGCATATTACTAGCATATTGGCTGTTTATTAGTACTTATAAAGCACATATTAATGCCTTATTCTGCATGACCGTATTTTAGATCCCTTAATCCACCCCGTACCTAAACTTAACAACTACGCCTTACTATCTATTAATAAGCAGCAAATTAGGAGTTTGTTCAGGGAAAACTAATAGTGAATAATATGTGTTCCTTATTCTAAAGTGTTACCGAGTTCATGTATGCAGTATCACAACATGTTTGAAACAAATCCCACGCCTCATAGGGAAAACCAGTTGCTTTTGCAACACATTTTATTCACATCAATAAACCAAGATTTGCCTCACTTGGATTAATTATTAAAATGTATTTTTCTTTTTTATTGTTATAAAATGTGAAGCATAGTCATAGATCAAGTAGTATTTACTGCTAAATGCCATATTTGGCAGAATCACTGATAGTACCTCAAACATTTAAGGTCTCTCACACACACTTGAAATAATTAACACTGGGTAATTCTAAACCCCAGGTAAATGAGATCCTGGGTAATCGTATGTTATGTTTCTCACTGTTCATACTTTACCTAGAGTTAATGATTAATCCTGGTCATTCATAATTAGGGATGCGCCGATCCGATATTCATATCGGGTATCGGCTCCGATACTGCCATTTTTTTGTCGGATCGGGTATCGGTCAGAGAGGGCCGATCCAAATCCGAGATTGTGAATATTATTCTGTGTTACTTCTGAAGCCATACGATAGCTTAAAGGGTTACTCCACCCCAAAATGAAAATTCTGTCATTAATCACTTACCCCCATGTCGTTCCAAACCCGTAAAAGCTTCGTTCGTCTTCGGAACACAATTTAAGATATTTTGGATCAAAAACAGGAGGGTTGTGACTGTCCGATTGACTGCCAAGTAAATTACACTGTCAAGGTCCAGAAAAGTATGAAAGACATCGTCAGAATAGTCCATCTGCCATCAGTGGTTCAACCGTAACGTTATAAAGTTGACGAGAATGCATTTTGTATGCGAAGAAATAAAAAATAACAACTTTATTCAACAATTGGTCTCCTCTTTGTCTCTCCGCATCACCGTAGCGCCATTTTTGAGAATACCCGCTGAACGCAAGCAGCGTACGCTCTTCTGTGTCAGCCGCGCTGCACGGATGCACTGTTTTCATTCAAATCAAATCGTAAATACACGTAGAAACCGTATACCTTTATTGTGAGCTACATATGGATATTTAAGTCCTTACAATAAAGTTCACACAAACTCTTTTCTCCGCTGTGGCTGTCAGTCATTCGTTCAGCCTTTAAACCCTGGTCGCGTTCGGTTACAGCAGTCAGCTCGGTAAAGCTCTCTCCAAGATCATTTTGTGTTCCCATTATACTTGATTTATAAATACATGTCTATGATTCTGCAAAAAGGACTTTGTCTTCTTGCCGGAGTTTAATGTTGTTTTGTTACTTGCTACCAGGTGTCTGTGAGAACAAAACAGGGGCGAAGAAAAGACTATAAATAGTTGTTAACGCGCACAGTAACTGAAATTTAAAACTGTTAAAAGAAAGGCTCAATAACTGTTGCACAGATATAATAAACTATGCATCAATTTCTCTTCCCTTTGTGCTTTGCACTTTTTAATGCAAAGTGCTGCGTGCTGTGACTCCATGTTGCTTCAAGCGCATCATTCTGCACACTGGATGCGCATATTGTAAGCGCTTCGTGCTGCACTGTATTTGTTTTGTCCTATCGAATCTATCATATGTTGTTGCCTTATTAAAAAATATGCTATACATTTAAAAGAAATGTATTTTAATCATATAGTATATACTTGTACATAAATACATCCATAAATAAATCCATGAATGGATTTTATAATACAAATAGCAATGTGTTACATGTTACCATATTTAGTGCAACACTTTTATTTGTTTCCCACAAAATAGTTTTTTCACTAAATGTTTGGATTTCTAAAATTGTGCACTGATTTTTCTAGAATAACTTTTGCTGCC
>NW_015558721.1:280561-315620 GCF_001515605.1 Sinocyclocheilus anshuiensis | reverse complement strand
ATTACTTGCTACCGGGTGTCTGTGAGAACAAAACACGGGCGTAGAAAAGACTATAAATTGTTTTTAACGCGCACAGTAACTGAAATTTAAAACTGTTAAAAGAAAGGCTCAATAACTGTTGCACAGATATAATAAACTATGCATCAATTTCTCTTCCCTTTGTGCTTTGCACTTTTTAATGCAAAGTGCTGCGTGCTGTGACTCCATGTTGCTTCAAGCGCATCATTCTGCACACTGGATGCGCATATTGTAAGCGCTTCGTGCTGCACTGTATTTGTTTTGTCCTATCGAATCTATCATATGTTGTTGCCTTATTAAAAAATATGCTATACATTTAAAAGAAATGTATTTTAATCATATAGTATATACTTGTACATAAATACATCCATAAATAAATCCATGAATGGATTTTATAATACAAATAGCAATGTGTTACATGTTACCATATTTAGTGCAACACTTTTATTTGTTTCCCACAAAATAGTTTTTTCACTAAATGTTTGGATTTCTAAAATTGTGCACTGATTTTTCTAGAATAACTTTTGCTGCCGAATTATCCACTAACCTAGTTTATGATTTTTTTTTCATAGATTATGAATATACATATATTTTTTCATATTTATTGTTTATTTTTCTTTATAATGAAGTAGTCTGTATTTAGTAGATTGTGAAAGAATGATTATCAGTTCCACACACAGAAATACCGTATATAAATTCTACATTTATTTAAATAAAAAAAATAAAAAAAACTTCACTGGTATCGGTATCAGCCAATACTAAACCCTAGGTATCGGAATCGGTATCGGAAGTGAAAAAGGCGGATCGGAGCATCCCTATTCATCCCCATTCATAATCTGACATATCACTCTGTACATTCCTAAACCCTGGGTTACTGTTATTATTTGCATATTTGACAGTGTCAACAGTGATGACTAGATAAACACAAAACCACATTTGGTTTTTGACCATTGAAAATGGATAGGATACAACAATTTGTACATGGAGCTGCACCGAGATCTCAGTATCTCTAGGATTAAACCGTACAGGGGCTTAATAATGAAGATTCCAAAAGAACATTTTCTTAGGAACCAGAATCTAAAATCATATTAAGACGACTTTAAGACCATCTAAGTTACAGGCACGCAAATTTTGGAAAAAATAATATTTATGACACTCAAACAGGTATGTCCTATACAATAGTTTTAATAGAGGGAAACAAGATGCATTTCTAGTTTTAACATTATTAATTCTTCAGACATTGCTCTTTAAATAAAATAAGTATTGTCTGTATACAAAGTGACCAACATTTGGTTTTCAACCACTGAAAATGGGTATTATTCAACAATCTGGACATTGAGCCTCATTGAGGTCCCCATATCGCTGGGACTGAATGATGTAGGGCCTTGAAAATGTAGATTCCAAAAGAAAAGTTTATTAAGAACTTGAGGCTAAAATTATATTGCAATATCTTTAATACTTCTTCAGTTATAGGCACGCAAACTTTGGAAAAAGAATACTTGTGGCACTCAGACAGGTATGTTCAATGCAGTTGTTTTAACAGAATGAAACAAGATACATTTATAGTTTCAACATTATTTGTTCTTCAGACATTGCTCTTTAAAAGAAAAGAAGTATCACATTTTTGCCAAGTGACCCAAATTTGGTTTTTGACCACTGAAAATGTGTACAATTTAACTATTTGCTCCTGGAGCCATATTGAAATTCCAATATCTCTGGAACCTAACCATATGAAGGGAAGCTTGTTAAGACTGAATATCTAAAAGGGCATTAAGATATCTTCAAGACCTTTTGAGTTACAGGCCTGCAAACTTTGGAGAAAAAAATTGAAAAGTGATCTTTCCCCATGTTTGAATGGTCACCATTGGCACATATTGCAACAAAGATTGCTAAAGTCAACAGATTTTACTAACAGACCTACAAATCTCTGTGTAAAAATAATATAAGGATGCTGCCATCTTTCTGAAGTCATTTTAACCCCCTGTAATTTGTCTCTGAATCTCAGGTTAAAACTGCCATTTTCGACCCCCCTCAACAAGATAGTGGATTACTCAGTAAATATTCACCCATTGCCCTTTAATATTTTGGCTTTCATCACTATACATGGTTATTTTTCCTCAAATATCTTTTTTTTTTTAGCAAAATCCAAAATTTGGCTATTCTGGGGTGGGATTGGACTATGTAGAGGCAGAACAAACAGTCTAGAATAGTGAAAGCTAGTGTAACACTGTGGTTGAATGTGAAAGAAAAAAAATCCCTCCCTTTCGCACTTTGGTGGTGCGTCGCCCAATCGCCCTAATGGAGAAACCGCCCCTGTTCTAATGCATGAACACAATGGCCAATTAGAGATGTTTAAGTTAGTTAGAATCTACTCACTTTTGACTTGATCTTTATAATCTTTATAATGAAGTAGTCTGTATTTAGTAGATTGTGAAAGAATGATTATCAGTTCCACACCCGTATATAAGAAGTGAAAAAGGCGGATCGGAGCATCCCTATTCATCCCCATTCATAATCTGACATATCACTCTGTACATTCCTAAACCCTGGGTTACTGTTATTATTTGCATATTTGACAGTGTCAACAGTGATGACTAGATAAACACAAAACCACATTTGGTTTTTGACCATTGAAAATGGATAGGATACAACAATTTGTACATGGAGCTGCACCGAGATCTCAGTATCTCTAGGATTAAACCGTACAGGGGCTTAATAATGAAGATTCCAAAAGAACATTTTCTTAGGAACCAGAATCTAAAATCATATTAAGACGACTTTAAGACCATCTAAGTTACAGGCACGCAAATTTTGGAAAAAATAATATTTATGACACTCAAACAGGTATGTCCTATACAATAGTTTTAATAGAGGGAAACAAGATGCATTTCTAGTTTTAACATTATTAATTCTTCAGACATTGCTCTTTAAATAAAATAAGTATTGTCTGTATACAAAGTGACCAACATTTGGTTTTCAACCACTGAAAATGGGTATTATTCAACAATCTGGACATTGAGCCTCATTGAGGTCCCCATATCGCTGGGACTGAATGATGTAGGGCCTTGAAAATGTAGATTCCAAAAGAAAAGTTTATTAAGAACTTGAGGCTAAAATTATATTGCAATATCTTTAATACTTCTTCAGTTATAGGCACGCAAACTTTGGAAAAAGAATACTTGTGGCACTCAGACAGGTATGTTCAATGCAGTTGTTTTAACAGAATGAAACAAGATACATTTATAGTTTCAACATTATTTGTTCTTCAGACATTGCTCTTTAAAAGAAAAGAAGTATCACATTTTTGCCAAGTGACCCAAATTTGGTTTTTGACCACTGAAAATGTGTACAATTTAACTATTTGCTCCTGGAGCCATATTGAAATTCCAATATCTCTGGAACCTAACCATATGAAGGGAAGCTTGTTAAGACTGAATATCTAAAAGGGCATTAAGATATCTTCAAGACCTTTTGAGTTACAGGCCTGCAAACTTTGGAGAAAAAAATTGAAAAGTGATCTTTCCCCATGTTTGAATGGTCACCATTGGCACATATTGCAACAAAGATTGCTAAAGTCAACAGATTTTACTAACAGACCTACAAATCTCTGTGTAAAAATAATATAAGGATGCTGCCATCTTTCTGAAGTCATTTTAACCCCCTGTAATTTGTCTCTGAATCTCAGGTTAAAACTGCCATTTTCGACCCCCCTCAACAAGATAGTGGATTACTCAGTAAATATTCACCCATTGCCCTTTAATATTTTGGCTTTCATCACTATACATGGTTATTTTTCCTCAAATATCTTTTTTTTTTTAGCAAAATCCAAAATTTGGCTATTCTGGGGTGGGCACATAAATTCATAATAAATGCATACATTTTAAAGTTATTTCCCCCAAATCTATAAATTACTATGTAGAAGATAACTAAATGACAAGAAGTTTCAATTGAACAAAGCTAAATATACATATTACAGTTTGAATTTGGATGCCGGTGTGTTTTTAAGTGCACTTTTGCTTTTCCATTGACCTTTGGCAATAATTGCTCTTTTAAGACATGACATGAAGTAAAGTGGTGCTGAGAGAGCAGACACAGCCACTGCCTAGAGATCTGAGACATCTTTTAAGTATGAGAAGGATGGCAGTGTGCATTTTGAGTCAGTCAGCGCCTGCTCTAAGAGACATGTTGATGCAGCTGAAGGGAGTGGAAGGATTAGTTAAATATTCATTGGGTTAGCTCCCCTTTCATTTACTGTGTGTCATGTATACACTGCACTTACCACCCACCCATGCATACCACAGGCATTTTACAGATGTGTCATTCCCCTGCTGTATACATGTCAAAATCATTCTCCATTGACCATCTTTTATAAAGTTTTATAAAGCCATCCTTCAGTCTATGCAGTAAAAATGGTGCTGGTTGGTAGTGCTGCTTACTTTGTTGTTCTTAATACATTGCTACTGGTCTTAATGTTTCCGCTTCATCAGTCCAATAATTTCCCCATGGGTAATATAAAAAAATGTAAAAAACGATTGTTCTTTTTAAACTTTGTACTTTCCTTTACCCTTTTCTAACCTCATTATGATATTTACATCTCTATAAGAAAAAGAATTGTGGGTATTAGTATTTTCTGGATGTGAAATATTAATTGCAATAAATATTACATTTCTAAAATGCTGTTTTTTATTTAACTTTTTTATTTATTTGTTTCTCTCTCATCCATTTTGACAACTGCTTGGTCTTTGTAGGGTGACAAGGATTCTGTAGCCTATCTCAGGTTGCAAGCATTAAAAAATTCAATTAATTAAATTAAATATTGAATAATGTTTTTGTACATAAATTTATTGTACATGTAATAAATATTTTATTATTTTATTTTATTTCCCCATTTCTTTACATTCTCCGTCCTAACCATTTGTCCTATTTAGGATCACAGAGATGCTGGAGTTTTATTTTTACTTTATTTTATTTTTTACCCAGAGAATAGGGAGTGGCCCTCTGCACACACCTTCCTTGCTGTCAGCAGAGGGTGCTCTGTGCCTAAAAAAGGAACTCAAGGCTCTTAAGGCGCAAATCCACCTTGTGCCATATACACCCCCAAAAATCCCATCTCATTTTGACAGTTCCCCACCCCTCATACTCTGCATAAACAGCTCTCCTGACCACCACACACTTACTCAGAATTAAGAAAACGAAAGAAATTGAAACAAGCGGTTGCTTATTTTTGTAAATGTCAAATAACACCTCAAATAATGTCAATAAATGTTTGATTTGATTGTGGTGAGTGATCCAATGACAAAAGGACAGAAAAGTGCTCAGAAAAGGGGGTCAGAGACTGTATTTCTCACGCACGCAAACTTCATTTTCAGGCTGTGAAAGTGCCACAGCCTGTGTTAATCTGTATGCAGAGACTACACTTCCTGTGCTTGTCTTGCACCAAATGACTTTCTTAGATCTTCACAGTGAAAGAAAGACACCAAGATACACAAATTCTTTCCAATTCTGCTGTTTTCCGAAGCATGGACGATACGAGGCAGGATACATCAAGTTCTGTCCCTCAATTTTCTTTCTTTAGGTGTAACTCGTTTGAGGCTTGACTTTACAGAAAAGGACCTTTTTTGAAAGATTATGATAATCACAGCAGCTTCAGGAATGGAAGTGACGCAGGTTTTTCGATTAAACAGACTTTGAACATTTGGAACAGGGCCGCTTAAAATTCCTTCTCCCAACATTTCAGATGAGGTGCCCTGTTTTGGCTTATGATATTCGGTTGCCATGGTTTCTGGCTTTGATCGTGAGAGGTACAGTGCCGCCTAAGATGTCCTATTGCAGGAGAGATTAACCAAAAATCCTACTCTGAACCTCTCCGGTTATCACCATGCACCACCACCTACTTGAGACTTATGCAAATATTTTAAATGATAACAATTGTAAGTGATCATCAGTAACACTGTGCTGTTTGTTTGTCACTATTTGTCAGTGCTCGTGATGTAAAAAGCTACAAATGTCACGGTTGTCATTTGACTGTTGTTTGTTGCAGTTACACTCAGCCCGGATGCACCAATAGCTGATATCCTACAAATGCACCGCAACCTCATTGGCTTATCCAGCAATTTGTTTTGATTTTTGCCTTAACATGCTTAAAGAGGGCATTAAAGCGGCTGTTTACTCCAGTGTGTCCAGCGTGGGCGGAGCTACAAATCACAAACAAACACACGCTTCCTCTTCCCTCATTTATCACCCTTCTGATTCCTTAGTTTTATTTAACACATAACGTTAAATAAACGTTTGGTCAAGCAGGTCATGCAAGTTTTTGGGGGTGGATGAAGGGTATCTGCTCCCCCATTTTCTGATCAATTTGGTGGGATTTAAAGGGTTGGGGTGAAATCAGAACACTGATACCATAGTTGGCTAATGCGACGTGGCGGCACGCCCCAGGAAATTTAGGTCAAGTTAAAACTGCAGACAAGGATGTAAGTGATGCTGCGTAAGAGTGACACTGCATGATGTATCACAAGCACGCACACATTACTCATTCTTGAGCATACATTAACAGATATCACAACGTTCCACACTTGCCATTTGGAAAATGATCAGTAAATGTGCATTGTAAAGGCTGAAAAGCATAAATCATTGGCTAAGCCTCTGTAAATTTGATTTTAGACAATGCTGCTACGTTAAGTGTGGCTCTTCTGGCAATATTCTCACATTAGGTTCAATTCTGCGTATACTTAGCACATACATAACTGGATTATTGCATCCATTCACTCAAATAAGCGCACATGAAAACACGCACTAATTCACTCGCTCCCCTCCCCCTCGATGCCTGAGGCAGCCGGTTAGCCTCTCCACGGCTGTGCCCACGTGACGAAGGGAATCAGGGAGGGGAGAGGTTGTTGTTTTTCCTGTGGCGCCACAGCGATGGTGTAGTATGGCGAAAGCACGTGGATTCCCATGCTGTAGTGCTCCTGTGTATTCCAGCATGCCTTACATCCAGATATGTATGGGTTGCATCGCATAAATACATTTATATTACTGGGAAATAATGGAGCAGGTTAAATCTACTCCTTTACACATACGCAATTGTAAAATGTATGTATTCCAAGTTACTTTAGATATATTATATACTAATTGCATTTAATTATTTTCATAATTCAATATGCAGTGATTTTAAATTCATATGAATTTATTAATTACAATTTTAATATAAATTTTATATTACATAAACTTATCATAATTTTATACAATTATTTACATATATTATTCTACGAACAATTATATATAATAGTTTAATAATTCAAATAATTGTATATAGTATTTTTTTCATATGTTCATTTGTATAATTAATCATATGTATTTATGCATCCTAAGACTGGAATGCCAGTTATTCGTAGAATTCCATGATTAATCAGCGTGTCGCTGTTGCACTTGTTGTGCATTTTTGGTGCATTACCTCATCGCTATTCATATATACACAAGCTCTTAAGTCGGACTACTGCTCCAGTGCCCTCATCCTGCCCTCCGACTCCCCATTCGCTTACTGATTGGCTGTCGGAGTGTTTTCGGTAGCACCAGGTTTTTTCAACTCCATGGATACAGTGGAGTACAAGATAACTTGCGTACAGCCAATCACAATGCAGTAGTGAATCGTAAGTGCCCAGCGGGCTTATACGGGCCCCTCTTTGCCCCCTCCTTCTCCAGAATCCCATCGTAGCTCCTCTCTTCCAGCACGCAATCTCCCAGTAGGAGGCTTTGAAAAGAAAACAACCAGGTCAGAGTCTCTCTCTGTCGGAAAGAGCTTGTACGGAGAGCTCGCCTTCACCCTTTGGGACTGCTGTGAATGAAGCTGAGAGGCAAATGCACTGTTCCTAATATAATCTTCACTCTTGTCTCAGTGTGGCCCACATACCCTGTTTTTGTCATGAAGAGATATTAGGACCTTGGTAAATGTTCTCCACTTTGCAATGTTTTATTTTCATTTTTATAAAGGGATCTTATCAGTTACTTATTCATATACCTCGATCACGTTTGTTCCTATAATAATGACATGAATGCAAAAGACATTGAACCTTATGACAGTTAATATTTTGTATTTTGCTTTTTTTTTTCTTTAATAAGAAATATGATTGTGTCATATTGGATTTTTGAGATGGCTGTCCTTGAAATGACCCCCTAATGGTTAGAGGGAGCACTGGGTGTGATATAGGGTTGGCGTCCTTGGCAGCAGTACATTGGCATGGCTTGGATTCAGGTCACATTTATTCCAAGTAACTCTAAGTAACTTTCCCCCAAATAGTAGTAGTAAATATCAGTAGTAAATGTTACCCATGCAAAACTTGTCACCATAATGCTGTTTTATTGTGGAACGTTGTCAGTATGTTGCTTTGTGGTTGCTAAGGTGTTCTGAGTGTTTTTCACTCATTCATTGCTATGGGTGGTAGGGTATTATGGGTCGTTGCTAGGTTCAAATGTTTAATGTCAGTAAGATTTTAATGTTTTATACTAAGCTGTGCATTATACTGTGCATACTAAGGCTGCATTTATTAGATCTAAAAATACAGTAAAAACAGTAATATTATGAAATATTCAGTTTCATTTATATAGCATTTATATTAAACAAACTTTTTAAAAAGTGTATTAAAAACTTTTAAAGCTACAGTGTGGCCATATCAGTGTTTTTTAGAAGCTAAATTTAGGTATATTACACAGTGTATTGATTATATGTTACATTAAAACTATTATAAGGTGAATTTGGATTTCATGGCTCTTCAGATTTCTCTGGGTTTTTTCTGTAGTTTTATTGTTTTTGAATGTCCATAAAGTTAATAACTCCCTCTTGTATACCTAAAAACTTACACCAAATGCCAGTTTTGCAAGCAAGCCAAAGCAAGAAATTGTTATTTTGCACTACTTCAGCAGTTGTTTCGTGAGATTGGTAATCGACTCACGCCTCTGACCTTGAACTCTAATCCTGAGCTTTGCTGAGCCTTGACCTCCACATGATCCTTAGCGTGGCTTTAACCTGTCGCTGCCCCTCAACATGTGTCCATGTCTCTTTTGTAAAGTGTGAATGTCTGAATCAGTTAGAGTACTCTGGCTCGAGCGAGTCTTGCTTCTGTCAGCATGGGTTAGAGTGCTTTTGATCACTGGTTTACCATCAGCAACTTTCACGTACGATCCCTGTACCTGTTTGAGACCCTCATGCACACAGATGGTCCCAGCTCAGACGCTCACCTGACTTCAACCTCACCAGTGTCACTCCTCGACAAATCTCTCACGCCCATTGCCTCTTTGCCTCAGCTTCCAGACACTCTCTGTCTCGGTCGTCCTGTTCAGCTGTCTACCTGTTCATGTCTCAACTTTCCACCTGTCAGCAGCCTGTCTCCTGTCACTCTGCATACACCCTATCCAGCTCTCTTCCATGTTCCCAGTTCAGACATACACAAATACTTGACAGGAAATTTCAAGCCGTTTCAGCAGTGTCATGTGGTGTGCCGTGTTAAACTGTCTACAAATAATGTAAAATATTTTTCCTGTAATTATTATTAGGGCTGTAAATCAATTGAAACTTAATCATATTTAATAATTAAATTAATTACATGACATGCCATTTAATTAATCAAATTATTATCAATATTAATTACATATTAATAATAATTAGAATTATTTATTTATTAATATAATAATAGTTAATAAATTAAATAAAAGAAAGGTAACTCAAAGACATTACAACAAAAGCATGGAATAGTCAAAAAGCTTTAGAACTGATTACATTACAAGAATATGCATTTTTTTTTTATATATATAATTGTTGGTCATTTGTAAAATCTTTCATCATGTCTTTGGTCATTGTATTGCACTTCACCGTATTGATTGATTGGTTGATTAACATCTCAGCCTAATAGTTTTTTTGTTTGTTTGTTTTATTAAATGAAATACATTTTTAAAAATGAAATTGTGAGTTTTCCCTTATACAGTTAACCTAAAATCTTGGATGTTGATTAAGAAATTGTACTGTATATGACTCCCCACATACTAACCAGTAACGTAAACCAACTGCCAATATCACTTGTTTGCTCAAAAACAAATCATGAATGTAAGGATTTTTACATTCATGTGCACCTGCACATTTCGGTGACTGTAACAATCATTGTAATGGCAGGCATTTAGGAGTGACTGTTTGTCTCATTCTGTCTAGATCTGCAGTTGGATCGTCAGCTAGATTATATAACACCCATTCACACACATACACACTAATGTCTGTGACCTACATCTAGCCGCCTGTATGCTTATGTGTGTGTTCTTATACTCATCTCTCTTCCCGCCAGAGGCACAGGAATCATGGGTATTTTGCTTCTGTTGTTATGGCCTAGATTGACCCTTTCCCTCTTGTTTGCTTTCCTCTCCTCTTTTATCTTTTGTACTAGGTGAAAATAAACACAACTCAATCTTTTTGTGTTATTCATTCTTTTTTATATACCTTTACAACAGGCTGTGAAAGAATTATAGACCAGTCAGTCAAGGCATTGTGTACATCTGTGTTACCGTTTAGGGTTATTGGCTTTAATGTACTGATATTAAAACAGTCCAATAATAAATTGACCATTATTTTTCTTCTGTTTAGTTGTAATTTTTATAGGTTATCTGCAGCTGAACTGTGCATTTGGTAAATGTGTACAACTCCTCTCCTGACACTCATAGCAAAAACTTTCCTTCAGACCAATGGAGGTCTTGGCAAAAACAGCCTTTATACAGAGTAATGCCATTGAGAGTTGTGGTGGAGGCATTTTCCCATCAGCTAACAGTGTTTATCGGGTTTGATGTCAAGTGGCTGGAGGAGCCTGGTATGTTTTGGAGGAAGGATGTGTTTTTATTTTTCCTTCCGTGTGTTTTTTCAGAATCTTGCTTTTATAGTTGATTTTCTCACAGATAGGCTAAAAAAGTATTTTTTATATATATATATATATATTAAACTTAAAATGTATTGGAGCAATATTGTACAGGTCTGTAGCATTAGCAGTCAACTTTCCATGTCAGTCATAGCATAACATGCATCACCAGGTATAGTTGCAAATATAGTGACGCTTTTAAGCAGGTCCCCCATTTTCCATTGTTGCAAACGGTTCATCCTGAAACTCACACCATTGATTGAGTCACTTGAGTCAAGTTACTGTGTTGGACTGCTCAACTCTTGTTTACACTCTTTGGGACGTCATCCTAAAGCCCAAAGTATACTTTAGTTTTGAGTTTACTTAGCACAGGCGTTCATCTGAACACAAACACATAGTCTTTCATAGTACACTCCATTTGATAGCGTGGGGAACACAGGTGCTCAACAATGCACTAGAAAGTTTTATACTTATTTTTTACACAAGCGCTCGTCAACCCAGGCGTTTATTGTTGTAATTGTCTCAAGTTATTCGCTGTTGTTATGTCTTTTCATTTTCTTTTTCAATCGTGAATAACAGACTGAGGCAGTGTCACACTATTATTCATTAGAGTAGTCCAAGCTGCTAAATAGTAAATAGGTAGGTGATCCTATGTAAATGAGCCTAGGGCTGCACGATAAATCGAAATGGAATCGAGATCGCGATTCGACAGAAGCTGCGATTGTCATGCGTATCTTTCAGTGAAGCACGGTTCTGTGATCAGCAGTAAACCTCCATCCAAAGGCCAGAGGGCGCACTCGCGCTGAAACTCCAAATACGCCTTGCAGAAGAAACCCAGAAAATGCCTATCGCTGCAGCTGAATAAACAGAAGATTCAACTGCTTTCATTGATTCAACATGACTAATAAACACACGACTATGGCAATATACGGTTTATCTGAGTTCTTATTATTATAATTTTCATTAAAATAAAGTATATTTATAATGCAATGCCTTTATCACTGCTTAAATACTATGAAATATGTTGCGTGCCTTATTCTGTGTAAGAAGCCACATCATCTCACAGAAGGATTTATTTCAAACAATCGACTGACGTTATGAAGTGAGTTTGGAGTAAAAATATGTTATTAAATGTGGTATTTTCACATGCTTTCAGATGGAGCAGCATTTACTTCACAGAGCCGTAGTTCACTGAGAAGCTATGCAAACAGCTGTCATTATCGCGAACGATTTCAGAATCGCGAAATAAAATCGTCTGCGATTTTTTTTTTTTGCGTAACTTGTTAGTGAACTACGGCTATGTGTACACAGAGCTGTAGTTCACTGAGAAGCTATGCAAACAGCTGTCATTATCGCGAATGATTTCTTCGATTTCATAATCGCGCAATAAAATCGTCTGCGATTTTTTTGCGTAACTTGTCAGTGAACTATGTGTAGTAAATTTTGCTCCATCTGAAACCACGTGATGATGATTTCCTGCTGATTACAGAACCGGCTTTACTAACAAAATGCGCATGACAGTCGCATTCGATTAAACGTGCAGCCCTAAATGAGCCCATGGTTGTGACATCATCACAAGAACTGTTTACCATAAATGCTCTTTGTGGACTGGGGAAGGGAAGAGCATAGTACGTTTAGCTTTTATTTTAAAAGAACATAGAAATTACATGATATGAAATGACCCCTCTATTGAACATCTTTGGAATGTGACTTTTCCTTCCTCGATTTTGCTGTATGGAAGGATAGTTTGGCCTTGCTTCTCTACTTCACCCATGTCTACTGTTATTCACGTTTTGCAAACGCAAAATGTTAAACCCAGTAGTCTCAGTTATCCCAAGAGAATGAATGGTTTTGGAGAACTATTTTTACATCTAAAAACACTAGTCTACTTCCTAAATCTTGACTTTGAAAGCTTGGGGCCCCTCAATAGGGAACTGAACGTGAGCAGTAGGCATGACATGCACGGTTGGCAGTGGCCACCAAAGCGCAGGGATTCCCGTAACTCTGTGTGTGTGCTGCAGGATGGGGGTTATACAGTAGTGACATCTGGTCAACCCAAGACCCTGCACAGGAAAACCACTGCGTCTGGAGAGTGGAAGCTGTGGGGTAAAGGGAAGGAGCGTCGACTGTTGGTTGAAAGGGCGATGGGTTCTTGACTGATAACAGGGGAGATTAGTGCCATGATAGAATCAAAGTAGGGCTGTTAAGTGCTGCCCCACCTGGATCTGACCATCAGATTTATGATTTCTGGTCAGAATATGTGACTTAACTCTGTCTTTCTTTTTCCCTGTAGGTACATTGTCATGGGGAACCTCCTTAAAGTTTTGACATGCACAGATCTTGAACAAGAGCCCAACTTCTTCCTCGATTTCGAAAGTGAGATATTTCTCCCCTTTCCATCAGCTCTCTTTCATTTATTAGCTGTAAACAATCCTTCATTCTCAAAGCTTACCTCAAAATGCACTAATTTAGTATCTCACGTGTCCTTTTTGGTATGTTTGAGAACTGGGATTCTGGGAGACTTGGTGTAAGTCATTACCCGGTCAACTTGTAAAAACTGCCAGTTCCCTTTTTGGGTCTTGATAATATCTTTAACTCCTTTCCCCTGGAGACTAGTTCATGAACCACACACAATATGCTACCATCTGATTTGTTTGAACCCAAAAACCCTCTCCAAAGCGAAGGAAGGTGAATGAACCAAAAAAAAGAAGACTGTAGAAAATAAGAGTTTCCTGGCTTTTATTACCCTTGCCCACAGAACATTTCCATCCTACCATGTTTGTCTCCATTTTTAGTCACATAGCTGTTCCTTTGAAGAAAGACAGCGGGGTGATATGGAGTCACCTCGAAACCGTTGACTCATTCATGGCTCATCAGTCGGACGCATATAAGAAAAATTCCTATAGTGTCTGCTCAAGTGTTATGTAACACTAATAAAGAGGGCTGGCGTGCGAGAGACTCCAAGAGACAAAGCACTGGAACAGGACCTACTGTATCAATACGAAAACATACAAAGACGAAAAAGCTGAGAGATCATTACACTCTTAACATGTGGCATCTGAATGCTTGGTGAGAAAAGGTGGCCCTTAATTTCTTAATCTGCATTTGAAGCCAGCTGTAGTTAACAGCTGCCAATGTCTCATTGAGGTTTCTCTTTAGATGTGGGCCTAAAGTTTCCACCATTTAAAATTCCACACTTTGCCTTTAAAATATATGAAACAGGCTCAGCTGTGGAGATTTGACTCAAATGCTCTTTAGGATCTCCAGTGAGTAATTCACCCCAAAATTTGAATTTTGTCATCATTTGCTCACTCTCGTCACTCCAAACCAGTTTGATTTGGAACACAAATGGAGATGTTCAGCAGAAGTCTGCATGGCCTATGAATTGCACAACATTCAGCTGATAGTGATGTCAAGTTTGGACTGTGTATATCCAAAGTTCAAGTTCCAAGTCCAAACTATATAAGTGTACAAACTACTGTATATAACTACTTGTAGGGTCAATCCAAACGAATGTGAGCAACCAAATCACTTAATAAAATGTCTGTTAGTGAAGTCTATTTACAGTGGTCACTTCAAAAATCTAATTTTGTAGTTTATATTATCCTGGGTGGTAATTTTTTAAATGCAATGGTTTTTCAAAATTGAAGTAAACTTTTAATAAAATAAAGTAATATTTAACACAAACATTTAATTGCCCCAGCAATTAGCCATAAATATGACTTTTACGGCAATGTTATTAAGGTTACATTTAGAACAAAATTAAATGGAAGAGATGTTTATTTTGGTGTTGGTATTTTTAAATGTTTTTAAAAGAATTATCTTATTCTCATCAAGGCTACATTTATTTGATCAAAAAATAATTAAGTAATGTTGTATAAATAATAAGTAATATTGTGAAATAATATAACAGAACAAATTGAAATAACTGTTTTCTGTTTTATTATAATTTAATATGTAATTTCTAAGATGGCATAGCTGAATTTTCAGTAGTCATTACTACAGTCTTCAGTATCACATGATCCTTCAGAAATCATTCTAATATGCTTATTTGGGGCTCAAGAAACATTTCCTGTTATTATGAATGTTGAAAACAATTGTGCTGCTTAATATTTTTGTGGAAACCATGATACATTTTTTTTTCTTAGATGAATGGAAAGTTCAAAAGAGTACTTTTACAGTAATACCCTTTCTTCAGTGTACTCACTATTCTATAGTAATAGTGGAATTTGCCCATAGTATCAGCACATGCAGAGGGTTAAATATATTGTGCAACGTGTCACCAAATACTCTTTCTTTGTTATTTCCTTCATTTTAATCTTGCCTCATTCTCTATAAAGCTCTGATTTCTGTTTCATGAGTTGCATATTCACTTTTAATGTGTCAGACACTGACTAAATGTGCCCTTGAAAGACCTTTTGATTAAAGACCTTGAAATCTACTCCATTTATTCCCTTTCTCTCTCTCTCTCTCTCTCTCAACGTGGGAAGAAGTGGATGTGGTCCTGAAGGATGCACTGGGAATACTTGACGAACTACAAGCATATAAAGGCGCGGGCCAAGAGATACGAGAGGTATAGGCACACTCTCAATATAACAGAGATCTGCTGATGTTTGACTTATACGTATGTACTTATAAAGTTGTTCATGCAAAATTGTCTCTTTACAGTATGCACATAAATTCACACAAAAAAATAGTTAAAGGAATAATATCGGTGGCTTTAAAACATCTCACAGTATGTTTGTATGATTCGAAATTCTCTGCTCTGCTCAGTCACGCCTCGGTATGAGTGAGTGTCAGTGTGATTGATACTCTTGTTGCCACGGATACTGTTGCTATACAGACACAGTTGCCATGGACTGGCGTCTTCTGCAGAATGAAAGTGAATGTTTCTTTTATTTCTTTTTTCTAATTCACTCAACAGAACGCGGCGTATTCCTTTTTTTATGTCAGCTCGCTCAGTAATTATTTTAATGAGCCTCATGTATTTGGAAATTCAAAAGCACACTGAGGTAGAGAGAAAAAACAATGACTAGATGCTCTGCCCAGTGTCATAATGGAAAAACATAATGAAAAAACCTTCAAACCTCTTGTGTGCTGGGATTTGACATCATTTACATCCTCAAATTGCCACCCTCATGAGCACATCATTTAAAAACCTCATCTCACATAGATAATTCTAACACAACCTCATACGGTCATAAAATAATATGTTCCATTTAGACTTGTGGGAACGTTGTTTATAACTCGCCAGATGTTGTATTATTAAGATGCTGTGTTTGTTTTTTCAGGCAATCCAGAACCCTAATGACGAGGCATTACAAGACCAGGCGTGGGCTGCTGTGGTGCCACTAGTAGGCAAACTAAAGAAGTTCTACGAATTTTCACAGAGATTAGGTACATTAGCCTGTTTTTCATAACAGAAGTAGTTATGCAGAAACCTTCTACATTAACATTTTGGCATCATTTATTTACCTTGATGTCATTCCAAACCTGAATGATCAATGACCAAAATCCTTTCACACAAAACACAATGCTTGGGGTAACACACTAGCTGACGGATAGGCTTAAATGCCATAAATCAGGGGTCCCCAAACTTTTTTCTGTGAGGGCCACATAATTTGTCCTTTCTTTAATGGGGGGCCGGATCGGTCTGTAACAGAAAATTACATGGGCCGGAGTGACTACCAGTATTATTGTGGAGATTTTATGATGATTTTAAATGTAATTATTATGCCTCCTAATGTTAGATTAGTTTATTATTTTGTTATGCATCATACAGACAAATGAGCATTACTTTTCAAGAGACATATAGCCTATTAAAAGAGCGTTATTACTATCATAATGACATTTTTTATATATTAATTTCTATTGAAATCAAAACATTTACTTACTTGTGCATATTAATCACTGTGAACTGTGGGCTTGCTTCTGGCTGCTGAGAAGTCCAATGTCAGGTTCCATTCCTGTCACAGCCAGTCTCAAAGACTGATGCAATTGTTCATCAGTGAGTCTTGATCTCATCTGAGTTTTCATCAGTTTGATGCATGAAAAGGTTTGCTCACAGATATACGTCCTGCCAAAAAGTGTGGACATCTTCATTGCATGCCTTTTGATGTTTGGTTATGTCTCGTTAGGGAGGGCAGCATAGAATTCAATGAATTAAACACATCTTTCAGAACATCACAGTTCTGTAACTCAGCCAGCTCAAACCGATAAGAAGGCAGGACTTCGTCAATGTCGGCAGCAAAGGGGTTCTGGAAAAGGCAGATTTCTTTAGCGTGGACATCAAAATCCACCTTTAGCATTTCCAGCGCTTCCACTGACTTTTCAGCTGGGAATGGGGCCACTGGATTCTCAGCTGAGAGGCTTTGGGTAACGGGGAGATGGGTGAAGTCTTGCTTTTGCACTTGTCCCACAAGCAGTGCTAGTTTCACCTCAAATGCTTTTATGTGGGAATACATGTCACATATTAGCTTCCCCTTGCCTTGGAGCTGCAAGTTGAGGCCGTTCAATATTTCTGTCACATCTGCTAAAAAGGCGAGGTCCCATTTCCATTCTGCATCAATCAGTTCTGGGACAGTTTGCCCTTTGTCAGAAGAAAGGTGTATATTTCGGGTAGCAGCTCGTAAAAATGCCTCAAAACTCTGCCCTGGCTTAACCATCGGAGTTCTGTGTGGTAAAGCGCATCTCCATGAGCAGACTCTAGCTCAGAGAGAAAGGCTTGGAACTGCCTGTGTTTTAAGTCCATTTGCTCTGATGAAGTTTATACATGACACCACAACCTTCATGACCAATTCCCACTTCAGAACTTTGCAGCAGAGTGCTTGCTGGTGAATCAGGCAGTGGACTTGTAATAGGGGGGTGAGACCTCTTTCCTCCATTTCCTGCATCCTATAAGCCCCCTCGACGCGCCAACCATACTAGGAGCCCCGTCAGTCGTGATGCTGGCCAGCTTAGACCAGTCTAGATCTAACTCTCCTATTTTTTGGCACACTTTACCAAAAATAAAATAAATCCTCCCCTGTCATAGTACCTTTGAGACTTTGTAGGGCTACCAGCTCCTCGGACACTTCAAAGTTTGAGCCAACTCCACGAAGAAAAATTAACTTTTAAAACAACTTTTCTCTTTTCAAACCGTTTGGCCATTTTGTTGTCTGTTTGAATTTTCTTGCTGGCTCACATGCAGTAGCACCTGCTTGATCACGATGGAATGTTTTGTTGAATGTACCATTCTGTTGGTGGATGAATCTAACAAATAATTAGGCTATGTTAATAACTAAGGGAAATTTTAGTCTGAAAGCCAACCTTTATTATCAAATACAGATATGAGTAAAAATATGTCTTTGGCATTTTTCAGAGGGCCGGTCCAAATGTGAGCGTGGGCTGTATCCGGCCCGAGGGCCATAGTTTGGGGACCCCTGCCATAAATGTTACAAACCTCTCACAGATATGCATAGAGAAAAATGGCCATGGTATCTAATACTTCAGATCATATGGCTTCCATAGCATTAGCTGTTTTGCCCATCAAAATACAGGAATGTTAGCAACTCAATAAGACCAAGGTTTGTGGTGGTCTTGCCCTGTAGCCCTTGATACCCTGCACTTTAAATCCATGTAATGGCTTCTGAACTTGTAGTCAATGAGTGCAGGCCAGGCGTCTGCCATATGTTACGTAACTCGCCGAACTGGGTCATCTTGCTTTCCCGCGCTTTCCACTCCAGAACACTAAACCGGCTTTTGGCGCAAGCCCTCATGCTTGACATGCTTCGCTTAACTACCCTGATCACTTGGCATGTAGTGCTCTCGTCTGTGCATATTAACTCAAAGTTTGAACCTTTGGTTGTCAGTGGTGTTATAATTGTATTAGCAGCTTGAAAGATTGCTGCTGCATTCTGACGAGTCTGTCCGAGTCTCCAGACAAGGACAGACTTGCAGAGCAGAGTGTCAGGTTTCGTGATTGATTCACAATAAAATCATATTAAAGAGATAAGTCCATTAATAATTACAATTTTATTTTCATTTAATACTTCTATTATTTATTTATTTAAATTATACATTTTTGAATGTAGTTTGGTCATACCATTGCTTGTCATCCTGCATAAATATATATATATATACTGAACAAAATTATAAACGCAACACTTTTGCCTTTGCTCCCATTTTTCATGAGCTGAACTCAAAGATCTAAGACTTTTTCTATGTACACAAAAGGCCTATTTCTCTCAAATATTGTTCACAAATCTGTCTAAATCTGTGTTAGTGAGCACTTCTCCTTTGCCGAGATAATCTATATATATATATATATATATATATATATATATATATTACACTGCACATTATTTTACCAAATCAAATTTTTTGTTTTTATTTATTTATTTTTGGTGGTTGTTTGTTTGTGTAGTTTTGTTTTACTGGTTCATCTCAAACTATTATTATCACTATTCCTCAGTGTATACATTTTAACATTACTTGCATATCTTAGTTGTTCTCTCTTGCTTTCTCGTTATGTGATGAGATGTGACGGTACAGTCCCTCTCCCTGCCCTGCTTTCCTCTGATCTGCCATCCTCACCTTACACTCCATTCTCAGCATGTGCCCTTAAAAGCCGCTCATCTCAAGCTCTGTTTTGACTGGGAGGAGAATAGTGTGCTTCCATGGCCATTTTTAATCAGCTCCTCTGCCCTGCCAAGCTGACTAAAGCAGATGGAGGTCATTACCGTATGGCAAATCTGCTCAATTTACTCTACATACTGCTGCAGCTTGAGTCACCAGCCTGAAAATTCCTTCTCTCTTTCTCTCTCTCACTCCGATGTGGAGAGCAGCCTGTATGGCTATATTGGCTTGACTATGAAAAACTTAAAAACTCTTGGTTTCTCAAGTCCATATGGGAATAAATAAGTTAACAGACAAAGCTACTCTCTGTTTACCTTCAGACGGGATTGATTACTGCAATTTCCAAATGAGCCAATAAAAACAAAGCTGAAAAAACCCAAAATTGTCTGATCTCTCAGAGCAGACTTAATTCAGTTCATCAACTGTTGTTGATACATGGATCTAAAGCTACATCACCCAACCATCGCTTTTTTTTCTTTCCATTGCTCTCTTTCAACAATAAATTGCAGTAGGAGTTTCTTGTACAATTTTGTAATACTAGCAACAGCGAAACATGAATCACTTCAAAGGCAACTCTGTTTGGTTTTGTTTATATGTATATTTTAAGACTTATTTAAGATCAGGATTAAAAATTGGGTTGATGCGGCCAGACTGAGATCATACCTCAACCGTACCTCAACCATAAACTGATTTATGGCTGCTGGGCTGACTCTTATGTAATATAATTACTCTAACATGCTGCTGTGTACAATATTGCAACAACAGAGCAATGGAGAGAATGAGAATGGGAATTGTGGGTTAAGAACAGCCTCTCAAGTCATCGAGCTGTCTACTGAGGCTTAAAACATCACTGTGTGTTAGTAAAGAACATCGAGAAACTTCAGATTAGGCCTTATGTAAGAGTTGATTTTTGTGTCCAAATAAGCCAGGCTTATTTCTATGCTGGGAAACTAACCTGGTCTGGAGCAGGCTAACTGTCAGGCTAAGCTGAGCTCCTCTAACACTGACCAATAGGAACGCATTTTTATTACCACAGACTCTCTCACATACAATTAGTTGACATTATTATTAGTCCAAAAATAAAAACATAATGCAACTTAAATAATCAAATAAATAAAAGACAGGCTACAACCAACTGTATTTAATGTATTGTGCCCAAAATGTAATGACCTTTTTTTTTAAGATATATGAAAACATTTTAACATAGTTGCTACTTGCACATTCAGTTGATCAGCAGTTTCTAGCCATGGTTATTAGTAGAACATTAAAACATTACAATATAAAATTGCTCTTTAAAGCATTAAAGCATTAAAAACACTAAATTAAAAGTTAAAACCACTGATTAAAAAATGAAAATAAATAATAGAAATTAGACTACATTTTAACTGATAAGAGGAACACACATTTAACTCATTTGAGATAGTAGGGCTGTATTAGCCAGCTTACATTTGATTTACAGTTACTGCTATGATAAAAATACACTTATATGTAGGATTAAAATTCTACATGTCACATTTAATGTCCAACAACAAATATTTTAGCCGAATGCATATTTTATTCAGAATTATTGAGCTATTATTCTATTGCGTTCCATATGTGTAGCACGCATGTGCGCAGCAGCGCTCGTTCACTCACGAAGCCTCGCCTACTCCTGACAGCAAAATGGATATATTATATTTGCATGACTTTCTAACATTTACAGATGGAAAATATACCTGTGAGGTGTCAGTTATGCACTGAGGAAAACACAGCGTCTCAAATGCATTAAACAGCACAAATATTCGCTGTTTGCGATGGTGGATTGATTTGATCCATGATCGACATTAAGGGCTGCTTAAGAATAAGCGTGCAATTATCCTGACTCGTTGAATCTGGATCGAATTAGTGAGATTGCGTAAATTTAAATTGTCGTTTATGAAACCACTTTAGTCCTGATTGATTTGTTAGGTTATTTCAAGTCAGGTTTTGGACTTTAATCCCCGGTTTTCTTAGCGTCTTTTATGAAACAGCCCCCTGGTCTGCGGGCAGTATGAATCAACATGTCGGCATCTAAACAGTATATTGTTTAAAACAATATATGTGGGCTGTTTTATGCAACATTTAGTTGAAAAACAACCATCCATTAATGAGTTATAGTTACCTGGTTATAATGAGATATAGTTAACTCATCAGTGGGTGGATGTTTATAATTGGTAAAAAAAAAAAATATATTATTATAAAAAAATGTGTTGCACTCAATGAGAACCTAATTGACCCTAACTGACCATTGTGTGACTCTACAGAATCAGCGCTGCATAGTCTATTGAGAGCACTCACTAGTGAGACATACGATGACCCTACACAGCATCTGGAGAGAGAGCAAGCCCTCGCCAAACAGTTTGCTGAGATCCTGCACTTCACACTGCGCTTTGATGAGCTCAAGGTGAGGACCTTTAATGTATTGTGCCCAAAATGTAATGACCTTTTTTTTTAAGATATATGAAAACATTTTAACATAGTTGCTACTTGCACATTCAGTTGATCAGCAGTTTCTAGCCGTGCAGCCTTTCTCTCGGGTTTTATGACAGCTGTACCTTTTATGGTTATTAGTAGAACATTAAAACATTACAATCTAAAATTGCTCATTAAAGCATTTAAAACACTAAATTAAAAGTTAAAACCACTGAATTAAAAATGAAAATAAATAATAGAAATTAGACTACATTTTAACTGATAAGAGGAACACACATTTAACTCATTTGAGATAGTAGGGCTGTATTAGCCAGCTTACATTTGATTTACAGTTACTGCTATGATAAAAATACACTTATATGTAGGATTAAAATTCTACATGTCACATTTAATGTCCAACAACAAATATTTTAGCCGAATGCATATTTTATTCAGAATTATTGAGCTATTATTCTATTGCGTTCCATATGTGTAGCACGCATGTGCGCAGCAGCGCTCGTTCACTCACGAAGCCTCGCCTACTCCTGACAGCAAAATGGATATATTATATTTGCATGACTTTCTAACATTTACAGATGGAAAATATACCTGTGAGGTGTCAGTTATGCACTGAGGAAAACACAGCGTCTCAAATGCATTAAACAGCACAAATATTCGCTGTTTGCGATGGTGGATTGATTTGATCCATGATCGACATTAAGGGCTGCTTAAGAATAAGCGTGCAATTATCCTGACTCGTTGAATCTGGATCGAATTAGTGAGATTGCGTAAATTTAAATTGTCGTTTATGAAACCACTTTAGTCCTGATTGATTTGTTAGGTTATTTCAAGTCAGGTTTTGGACTTTAATCCCCGGTTTTCTTAGCGTCTTTTATGAAACAGCCCCCTGGTCTGCGGGCAGTATGAATCAACATGTCGGCATCTAAACAGTATATTGTTTAAAACAATATATGTGGGCTGTTTTATGCAACATTTAGTTGAAAAACAACCATCCATTAATGAGTTATAGTTACCTGGTTATAATGAGATATAGTTAACTCATCAGTGGGTGGATGTTTATAATTGGTAAAAAAAAAAAATATATTATTATAAAAAAATGTGTTGCACTCAATGAGAACCTAATTGACCCTAACTGACCATTGTGTGACTCTACAGAATCAGCGCTGCATAGTCTATTGAGAGCACTCACTAGTGAGACATACGATGACCCTACACAGCATCTGGAGAGAGAGCAAGCCCTCGCCAAACAGTTTGCTGAGATCCTGCACTTCACACTGCGCTTTGATGAGCTCAAGGTGAGGACCATTCCTCAATATTATACCTCAATAAAAATTCCTTTGTTATGTGATGATAATGGTTTTTGTTATCATTATTTATTTTTATATATTGGTTGCAGCCATTGCATAAATGAAAGACCATTATACATGATACAGGTTTATCCTGTTTATCCTGAGTCAGTCGATGAATTAATTTGCATTTAAAATTCTTGTTTATTTAGCATTGGATGTGTACTAATGCTAGGGCTGACACAATACAGGTCAAAAGTCATTGGTTTGGATCTCATGAAACCTCTCATGAACATGTTTGAGTCTTATAATAAGAAATAAAAATGATATTTCTATTTAAATAAAATGAAGCCTTGTTGTTGAATCATTAACATTTTTTGTATTTATTACAAATATTGTTAAGAACTTTCCAGCCCTCTGAATTATTATTACCATAATAAAAAAATATGAAAAGAAAAGAAAATATTAATGCATATTGGTAGTATTATATTGACTTTAATTTATGATGGCTTAAAAAAATTACATTATTGAGAATTTAATGAGAATCACTAATGAGAATATTAGTAATTATGAAAAAAATAAAAAATAAATAAAATTTAAACATCCGGATGTAGCACTGTAATCAAAATTTAGGGAAAAAATTATGGAAAATATTCCTAATTGTTATGAAAATAATATACATAATAATGTTTAATTATCAAATTTAACGGACCTAAAACATGCTTCATTTTCTTTATGTAAAATATGAGGTCTGTGAGTAGAAGTTATTCATTAATGTTCTGTAGTCAAATGAAATGCATGGTTAAAAGATGAGCTTGCCATTTACTGTAAGTCAGCAGAATTTTAACATGCAGCCTGCTATTACACATTACCATGCGATTGATGAGACTGACCAGGATGTGATGCCTTAACAAGCTTCCACTTCTTTCTAATGACATGCTAATCGTGATTAGAAACCAGCTAATGAGAAAATAATTACTTTTCAATTGCACGTGTCAGTTTTCACTGGCCCAGGTGCTTGCCAAACCTTTCTCGACACTTAAGATCACAAGAAAATTTGCTTTTGAGCTGTCGCTCTCCTCATTCTCTTATTCTCTGCTTAAACAGCTGCTGTTTCTTTTACATCAAATTAATAATGCAGAACGGACACTTAAAAGTGTATATGTCAAGACAGCAGCATGCTGAGCTATAGTGTGCTTTTTTACACACTCCTCTGACCATGTCAGAACCTCAGACACTCAAACAACCCTAAATGACTGAACAGTAAACCACCTCATTTGTCTCGGGTTATGTGTCCAAAGAAATCAAATAATGTTTCGTCTAGCCGTTTTCTTATTCATCTCAGCACCAACACTAGCGCCTTTCTGTCCTGCTCTTCATAAACATTCACATACACCCTGACGCCCTGCGGGCATGGAGCTAGGATGCCCCAATTAAAGAGCCCCCCAGATGGGGTTGCTAAATGTGAGAAGGTAGGGGGTGTAAGGTGGCATGCCAACCTCCATCCAACCATGCCCTCCTCTCAGCTTGGCGCAGTGACCTACTTCAGCCCGCCAATGCCGTAGCAACGTACACTGCAGGGATAGGATGGGCTCTCTAGTCTGACAGTAAATCGACTGAATACCAGCACTGCATTAGTTTTGTTGACAAGGATGTCATTTGAGGATATTGTTTTGATTTCTTCTTTCTGAGAGTTATCCACGTAACCATCATTAATCCTATAAAGCCTACTGGATAATTTGATGCATTAATTTCTAAGGCCTCTAAATTATCAAAACTTTGCTGAAAAACCTGTTATACACAATCTTGATACTCAACAAAATATATAAGGATATATGTCTAAAGGTTCAATAAACTGTTACATTTCAAATACATGAGATTTTTCTGACTGTTATTTCATATTTCAGACTTTACAGAATTAATAATCACTATCCTTGTTCAGAATTCACTGAACATTTGGGATAATTATAGTTGACCTCTGCTCTTGCAAATCCTAAAGAGTTCATTCTTCTCCCTGACCTTTGTCCTCTAACCCGTCTCTGCTGCCATCTTGACGAGTGCCCCCTCCTTTGTCACTGAATTTGTCATTGAACCCTAAATTGAACATGATTCTTCATTAGAGTATATTTATCCATCTGTCACAAGCTACAAATCTTTTGTGGTGCGCTTTAGGTTTAAACAGTACGTCTATAGGGGATTCATGGGTCCCAGACAGTCTCAGTCCTGGCAGATAAAGATTGCTTTGATTACCTAAAGAAACTGGTAGTCATTTACGTAAAGCTTTAGCTAATCCTGTAAGTGTTCTTCGCCTTCTAGGCTACCAGACTGTATTTGACTACTTCAGTCCTGTCACACCAGCAATTACCTGGAGATTTGCCTCCCTTTGAAACACCTTTGCATACACAATTTAATTTTATTAATGGTTCTTGTTAAGGCAAGCATCACTATTACTATTGTTCATACTTAGAGTTACGGGTTGTTTAAAAACCCATAACTCTGAGTATTAAACTTCGTTATGTAACTTTGAGAGGTGTGCTATTACTTTTCTAAGGGATCAGATTTAGGATTTCCACCTGGCAGATGATAAAACAGATGAAAATAATCCCATAGATTTAAATGTAACCACATTTAGAGACCTAAAAGAGACTTGGTGGCTAGTAACAGTATAGGACAGTATAGCAACATGACAATGCCCTTGCAATTATACATCTAAAAACCAATATGAACATTTTAACAACTGCATAGCAATGGTCTGGCAATCACCCACAAGCAAGGATTGTAAAGGAGAGATTGAAAATATTTAAAAGAAGACTGCAGCCATTACTCCAGTCTTCAGTGTCACATGATCCTTCAGAAATCATTCTAATATGCTGATTTGGTGCTCAAGAAACATTTCTTATTATTATCAATGTTGAAAACAGTTATGTTGCTTAATATTTTGTGGAAACCATTTTTTTCTTTCAGTCAGTATTCTTTGATAGAAGGTTCAAAAGAACAACATTTATTTGAAATAGAATCTTTTGTAATAATAAATAATAAATTACTTTCACTTTTGATCTATTTAATGTGTCTTTTTTTTTTTTTAAAGGAAGTCTTTCTGACCCCAAACTTTTGAATGGTAGTGTAGATCAACTGACTAAAGACATGTGTTTTCATTCTTTTGCAGATGACAAATCCTGCCATTCAGAATGACTTCAGTTATTACAGGAGGACCCTGAGCCGCATGAGGATCAATAATGTTCCTGTGAGTTTTCTCAAGAATTGAAACTGTCACCTTTATATTGCTATGACTTTCCCAACCTCCCCCTTTCTCTCTTTCTATTCACCTTTCTGTGTATTACACTTCTGTCCTCACTTATTTTATCTACACATGTTTTTTAAATTTAAAAGTAAAAATACGCCTTTGACAAGCAGCTCTCGATTTGATCTAAACCCCTTTCACATAACTAACACACTTCCTTTTTTTTCTCACTCACATACTTAAGCACTCAGCCACTTGCACATACCAACCCTCAGGGGACTATTGAGGACCCAAACAGAAAATGGCCTCCCACTGGGAGAGCGAGTGAGTTCTGAGATGCTCACTGAAGTGCAATGAGGTGCACCAATATAGTTTGGCACCTGATCTGTTGTCAGCTTTTGTGCCTGTCCTCCCCAGAGATGTCCTGCCCTCCTAGAGCTAAATATCTGATCTGAGAGCGGGCCACATACTTAGCCCTGGGGGACACCATGCAGTCTGCCTACCTTGTTTAGTGAAGTGGCGCTGGTTTTCCCCTCATATTCTCCCAGACTGAATTCAGTAGCCCCACCATGGCTCCCTAGGGCCCTACTCCTGTACGAGAGCTAAATAAATCACTCCAGCTAGCACTCTCCACATCTGCACTAATAGTTTAGACTATTGCTTAATGTATGAATGTATTTTTATGTGCAGGTGTATGCAGTTTACTGAAAGATTAAACCGCTTTCTTATTAAATAAAAACACATTTGTAATTGTCTGCCTGTCCTCATTTTAAAGCTGATGTTTTTGCTTGCTTGAAATATGTTTTCAAGTAACCCTTTTTATTCAGTAGAATACTGTAAGTAAATTAAGTCAGATTTAATTTCACTGAAAAGATTTTTAATTATTCATTGCATATTTTGCGAAAGAACTAAAGCTTAATTTCCTTGTCTGGGGATGTCTTTACTTTTCCCATCCTTGTCCAGTTCGCTGTTTCTCCCATTTACCTGTCAACCAAAATGACTGTATTACGGGATATTCCATTGTTACTCAAATGATGCTAGCTTTGCAAACTCAAAGATTAAGTGACATACAATCCCTTCTCATTTAAGCAGAAGTGTTGAGTAACAACCATCCATTTCTGAAGGATTAATTTTTTAATATTTAGTACATTAATGATGTATAGCATTTTTGACTGATTTTTCACCTGAGAAATTGGGGAAAATTGGGAAAAAAAACTTTCAATGCTTATGAATCTTCATATTGTTCTCTTTATGGTCTTCTATTAATCATTTTCATGAGGCATTGACTGTGATAAGTTCTGAGAAACTGTTCAGAAAGAAGAATCTATGTTCTCCTTGCTTTACTTCATTCAGAATGTTTTTGGTGTCTGTCCCTGTAGGCAGAGGGAGAAAATGAGGTGAATAATGAGCTGGCCAATCGGATAAATAAAAACACATTTGTAATTGTCTGCCTGTCCTCATTTTAAAGCTGATGTTTTTGCTTGCTTGAAATATGTTTTCAAGTAACCCTTTTTATTCAGTAGAATACTGTAAGTAAATTAAGTCAGATTTAATTTCACTGAAAAGATTTTTAATTATTCATTGCATATTTTGCGAAAGAACTAAAGCTTAATTTCCTTGTCTGGGGATGTCTTTACTTTTCCCATCCTTGTCCAGTTCGCTGTTTCTCCCATTTACCTGTCAACCAAAATGACTGTATTACGGGATATTCCATTGTTACTCAAATGATGCTAGCTTTGCAAACTCAAAGATTAAGTGACATACAATCCCTTCTCATTTAAGCAGAAGTGTTGAGTAACAACCATCCATTTCTGAAGGATTAATTTTTTAATATTTAGTACATTAATGATGTATAGCATTTTTGACTGATTTTTCACCTGAGAAATTGGGGAAAATTGGGAAAAAAAACTTTCAATGCTTATGAATCTTCATATTGTTCTCTTTATGGTCTTCTATTAATCATTTTCATGAGGCATTGACTGTGATAAGTTCTGAGAAACTGTTCGGAAAGAAGAATCTATGTTCTCCTTGCTTTACTTCATTCAGAATGTTTTTGGTGTCTGTCCCTGTAGGCAGAGGGAGAAAACGAGGTGAATAATGAGCTGGCCAATCGGATATCTCTATTTTATGCTGATGCCACACCCATGCTAAAGGCATTAAGTGATGGCACAACAAAATTTGTATCTGAGGTAAATAAAAACCTTTCAAATCAGTTCTCAGTGACATTTTCATAAATAACATAAATAAATAAAAAAAATTTCGCTTTTGCCCAACAGAATAAAAACTTGCCCATTGAAAACACAACAGATGTATTAAGCACCATGGCGAGCGTGTGCAAAGTTATGTTGGAAACCCCGTAAGTCTGCCATTTTCTCATCTGTCTGATGACACCATAAAATTTGCGGTGTATTAAACAAGAACAATGTACTAGAAATTGGTAGGCAAATATAAAACAAAAAATGTAAAAAAAAAACTTTCTTATTCTGTAATTTTGTTTGTATACAGAGAGTATCGCAGCCGCTTCAGCAGTGAGGAGACTGTTTCCTTCTGTCTGCGTGTCATGGTGGGGGTTATCATCCTCTACGACTACGTCCATCCCGTCGGCGCATTCGCGAAGTCCTCCAAAATAGACGTGAGTGAAACTATCATCTCCCGTTACTGCAAACCCATCTCTGAAGTTTTTTCCCCTCCCCCCACTGACTTATAATCATAGTGCTTAGAAAACATGGTGATGGCTCTCTCACAGCATCATGACTCATGAATTTGAGTGCTGTCATTACTTTGCCACTCTAACCATGGTTGCTTTTTTCCCCAAACAGATGAAAGGCTGCATTAAAGTGCTCAGAGATCAGCCACCAAACAGTGTGGAAGGTCTTCTAAATGCTCTCAGGTACCTTATTCAACAAGCCAACATTTAGAGTCTCATACAGTAAATCTCGTTATTTTACAGTGTTTTAAATACGAATCAGTTGGTATTTTCCAAAATTAACTTTGTCAATCCTGCTAGTTATTCTTTTTTTTTTTTTTTTTAATCATCTTAAATGGTATTTTTTATAATTAAAATTAATCCATTTAAATTAAAAAAAAATTATATATTTTTTTTTTTCGTGAATATTATTATATAAAATCTTACCATATTAATATCATATCAGTCAACTGCACTTGTCCATGAAGACACATTTAGATTTTGTTCCTCATATTTTCTTTAGTGGTTTAATGTGATGAATATTCCATGACATATGCAAAGATTCTTTTCTTTTTCTTTTTTTTTTTAGCACTGAATGTTTTTTTTGCAACAGTGCTAAAGAAAGCTTGACATGATACTGCAAAATACTCCGGTAAATATAATTATTACTTAATGTCTTCTGTGCAGGTACACAACAAAACATCTTAATGATGAGTCAACCACTAAGACCATTAAAAGCATGCTGCAGTAGCAACTAAACTCTGGGACACACACACCACTGGCCTCAAGCAATTGCTCAGGAGATGCACATACACTCTCTCTCCTGGACTAAAGCGATGCACAGAATGTTTTTCCTTTCCTTTCTTTTTTTTATTAAACCAGAAAAAAAATCAGACAAAAGCTTCTCAAATCTTTCCTTGTCTTTTTACAAAGCAGATGCTGCTGGCATTATTTGTGGTTTTCTGTGCCAAAATGGTTTTGCTGAAATCCCTTGTTTTTAATGTTCCTGAAAGACAGCCATGCTACTGATGGCAGCTATGACAGCATTGTTAGATTATATTTGTGGTAAATGTTTTAATTGAGCTTGTTTCCCTATAAAGGGAGGGTGAGTGTTTTGACTTGAATATAAAATATCTATATATTATCTATGTGATCTGGATACAATATAAAAAATTATATATTTTTTAATTAATATTTAATGTTACATCCACTGCATGGCAAAATGATTACATGTCTTCTATTTAAAAGAAAACTGTTTCAAATTCATTTGTCTGCTTGATTTTGTGTAAAGGAAAAGGTGTTTAAATTATGTTTTGAAATGGTACTTGGAGATTAAAAATGGAGGTTAATTGATTTTTTTTTCTTCAAAATTTTGTATTTTTTTTATAGTTCTTGATTTATGTTTTGTTTTTCCGTAGGTGTTATAATTTTCTGATTTTGTTCTTTTTTTGATCTGAAAACTAGCTTTCAAAAACTGTGATAGTTTGTAATCTGTGTCAGTTGTGATGACAACATGATTTTAAGATTAAATAAAATGCTTTCATTTTTATAATGATATGTTTACTTTTTTTAAATGCAGTGTTACTAAGGTGTATGCAAATAAGCAGTACATTTCTGGTATTATGCAAAACAGCAGTGGCATTATGCGTGATGTTTGAATTTTGAAATTCTGGTAAACACAATTGCAGATTGCACAAGATTGTCTGAATCAACCAATCACAATTTCATTTTTTTATCTTGAAATATTAATAAATAAAATCAGGATGGTTTATGTAAGATGCCACAATATCAGATTTCAGTGGAAAAAAAGATTAATTATGGTTATGCAAATGGTTGTGCAAAAAAACACTGAAAAATAGAGAATAATGTACCTAGACTTTGTAATAGATCAAAAGAATTTCTGCATCACTTCACCCAGTCAGATTGGAACTGATCTGCTAATTTATTGAGTGAGTGATGTATGTTTGTCTAAAAAGTCTGTTAATGTGATGTCCATTGAAGATCTGCTCTGTTCTATCTTATCTGTTCTAATTGGCAGGAATCACCTGCCAGTTTCAACATGCTTGCAATCAAGGATTCACAGGCTGTGAGAAGGGTGTGGCCAAGTAATTCTGCAGTAAGGACATGAATGAAGGTCAGGGAGGATGGTGAAACGCACTGCAGGGCTCTCTGCATCCTGTCAGTGAAACTCTTGGGGTTGTGGCGTGTGAGAGAGAGTGAGTTTTAGGGTGTGTCCTGTATCCATGCGGCACTGCTGGATTGAGGGACCAAGAGTACAGATGTTAAAAAAAAGAGTTATGGAAAGCAGGCCGTGTAATGGCTGGGTCTGAAATGCTTTAGGCAACAAATGATGAACATGTACTAATTTTGGTTGGTGTGTGAATTTGGTTGGTGTGTGAATACAGTATGTCAATTATAGTGAATACTGAATAAAAATAATAATTTTATTAAGTTCATTAATGTTTGAAAAACATTTGATTTATGAAATTGGGACCACATAAAGCATTTAAATGACAATGACTAAAACATTTTAGACTTGCATTTTACAGTATATCACTGATCTCAACTTGAGCACTCTTGATAATAGCTGAGTGCCAGTTTTCCATATCCAAAATACATCTTTAGCATTGGAGGAATAACCAGGAATATAAGCAGTTTTTCGATGTCAAGAATGGCTTCTGTGAGTATCCTTTATAAAACTTTTCAGGGGTTGCCAATCCTGCTTGTATACGGGCAGTGTATCATAGTAGTCAGTCTGCTAAATAATGACTTTTGTTTGTCTATTTAAGCTATTAGAAATAATTGGAAATGTAGAGGTAAGTGAGATTAGCACTGTGCAATTTAACTTAATAGATAAACACTTAAATGTTCAGATAATCATTTAAATTACAAAGTTCCTGTTCCAGAGTCGTTATTCAGTTGAATAGCTTTGCTAAGGTTTCAGGAGGAATGTACTGTAGTTTATCCTTCTGGTGGCTGTTCCTGTAAACAGTATTAAAATTTGTTATCAGTAGACTTCAGCATAGCTGTTAATGTTGTGAACTGTCTTCTAACAGGCCTGTCTTCTCAAAGCAGATGTATGGACCTCTTTATTCATATTTCACGTAGGGCTGGACAATAATTTAATATCAATACGTATCGCGATATAATTTTTTTTCAATAACGGTGATATGATTTTTAAACACATTTCCAATATTTCGATATACATTACCAGTGTTACCCATAAATTGATTTATCTGTGGCGTTTGACTTGAACATGAGCACTGCACGTTTCAAGATCAAAACACGTCATGGGTGTTTTATATGAATATCTCTGAAGGGAAACGACTGTCTTCGGAAAAGTTTCGATGGCATTTTCATTTTATCTGATAAAGTAGCATTCATGAGCGGAGCCGATTTGATTACAGTCGTTACTGGAGAAACCGCTAGTTCTGCTGCTCTCAAAGTGCCTCCTGCTGGCAGAGAATCAGTTTGCATTTTCAATAATAAGCCCGTCTCCAGCAACGTTTTTGTTGTTGCTCTTTTTTTTTTCTGCAGCAACTCAGAGCCCTTTTCATACTCTTTATACTGGCTAAAGCACATTTGTTTCAATCTATAAGAATAATCAGCCTACACTACCAGTCAAAAGTTTTTGAACAGTAAGATTTTTAATGTTTTTTTTTTTTTTTGAAGAATTCTCTTCTGCTCACCAAGACTGCATTTATTTGATCTAAAGTACAGCAAAAACAGTAACATTTTGAAATATTTTTACTATTTAAAATAACTGCTTTCTATTTGCATATATTTTAAAATGCAATTTATTCCTGTGATCAAAGCTGCATTTTTAGCATAATTACTCTAGTCTTCAGTGTCACATGATCCAGAAATCATTCTAATATGCCGATTTGCTGATTATCAATATTTAAAATAGTCGAGTAAATTTTTTTCAGGATTATTTGATGAATAGAAACATCCAAAGAACAGCATTTATCTGAAATAAAAAGCTTTTGTAACATTATACATTATTCCATTCAAAAGCTCGGAGTCAGTATGATTTCTTTTTTTTTTTTTTTTTGGAAAGAAATTATAGAAATTAATGCTTTTATTTAGCAAGGATGCTTTAAATTGATCAAAAGTGATGATAAAGACATTTATAATGTTACAAAATTTTAATATTTCAGATAAATGCTGTTCTTCTGAACTTTCTATTCATCAAAGAAACCTGAAAAAATTCTATTCAGCTGTTTTCAACATAATAATAAATGATTTTTGAGAAGTAAAAATCAGAATATTAGAATGATTTCTGAAGGATCATGTGACTGGAGTAATGATGCTAAAAATATAGCTTTGAAATCACAGGAATAAATTATATTTTAAAACATTTTAAAATAGAAAAAATTTATTTGAAATAGTAAAAATATTTCAAAATGTTACTGTTTTTGCTGTATTTTGGATCAAATAAATGCAGGCTTGGTGAGCAGAAGAAAATTCTTTAGAAACATTAAAAATCTTACTGTTCAAAAACTTTTGACTGGTAGTGTAGGTTAGCCTATAGTTTGAAGTTAAAAATATTAATATTAATTGAGTCTGAGACTATTATTTGACAGTGATTTCACATTTCTTGTTTGTATGAAGGCTAAATACAAATAAAAGGTGAACATTAATTTATTTGTGCTGTTTTTTTTTCTAAAATCTATGGTTTTATATGAGGTGTCATAGACTTGGCAAATAACTCGGGGAAGTCATGGCCTAATGGTTAGAGAATCAGACTTGTAACCCAAAGGTTGCGGGTTTGAGTCTCATACCGGCAGGGATTGTAGGTGGGGGGAGTGAATGTACAGTGCTCTCTTCCACCTTCAATACCACGACTGAGGTGCCCTTGAGCAAGGCACCGAACCCCCAACTGCTCCCCGGGCGCCGCAGCATAAATGACTGCCCACTGCTCCAGGTGTGTGTTCACGGTGTGTGTGTGTTCACTGCTGTGTGTGTGCACTTTGGATGGGATAAATGCAGAGCACTAATTCCTAGTATGGGTCACCATACTTGGCCACATGTCACTTAACTTTTTCACTTTAAAACATTTTTCATAAGTTTATATGCACAGACATCTGTTGTGGGGATTCTTGGTCGTTTTTACGAGGCTTTTTTTAATAGTGTTCATATCGATATCGGAATTATATCGTATCGACCGAATTTAAGAAATATATCGTGATATAAATTTTGGCCATATCGTCCAGCCCTAATTTCACCTAAAGCCCCGTTCACACTGCCAGCGACTTTTTCGCTGTATGTCGCTAGACTCTGTGCTGTGAAGACGCTTGTGGGCGTTCCTACTGCTGTCGCTCTAATGTTATTGGTAGACTGCAAGTCTGGACATATAAAATGCAATCACAAACTATATATATTGCCGGTAAAACGAAGATATCATTCTAATATGACTAGGAATTAGACAAAGGAAATAAAAGTACCATTCTGCTGTTGGAAAATGTTGTTATATAAACTACAGCAGTGCCCGTGCATTAAATCATTAACTGGAGCTAAACTGCTCACTGCATCATATAAATAACAACTCGAACCATCAATGTATGCATCATACTCACTTCCACAGCCAACAGTTTCTTTTCTACGCATCATGTTTTTTTATATCCATGCATGTGGTTACAGTAAAATCATATAAAACAGTGAAATCGCTCAGGAAATCTGTCCTGTCTTCCCTGCACTCGAGACGGTGACGTGTGAGCGCCACTGACAGATTCTTCACTCCTATTGGTTGTCGCTCGCGAAATTCTCTGTTAATTTGCATAAAGTTAAACAATTCTTAAAGGGGTGGTTCACTGGTTTTTTTCTAGGCTTGATTGTGTTTATGGGGTGCAGTCTAACATGTTAATGCTTT
>NW_015558721.1:277925-280551 GCF_001515605.1 Sinocyclocheilus anshuiensis | reverse complement strand
TTGTAGGCATTAAACTGCCAGAATTTTAAAAGACGATATCTCCGTTTGCATTGAACTTTCAGCTTCGTAACTTTGCAGATATTGTTTATGCTCAAACAGCAACATTACACACTAACTAACGTTAAAAAAGTGAAATCGCAATCAACCACCCCTTTAACTTTTGTGCTTGACTCGCATCGCTTGACACGCCCACATTCTGTCGCCAACGGTCACTGTCGCTCGTGTCGCCGGAAGTCGCCAGCTGTCCATTGAAAATGAATGGGAGCATGTCGCTTTGTCGCTGTGTGTCGCTGGCAGTGTGAACGGGGCTTAAGGCAGTGGTTCCCAAACTGGGGGGCATGGCAAGGCTGAGGGATAGTGTACAGTCAGCCGATTATTTTGCAAAAGAAACCTCTGCAGGGTGATAAAGACTACACTGCGTAATTTTTCAGCTTATCATGTGGCCACTTGCCTGATAAGTAAATAATTTAATGCAAAATATTAATTTGACATTTTAATTACCTCAACATGACTCGCAGTACCCGCTTGAGTGCTCCGTTATCAGTTGTAGCAGTTGTGCTTGTATCACTACAAGTTGTGCTTGTAGACCATTAGATGGCGCAATTGAAGAATCAGAGTTGTATTGCAGGGAGCCATGTAGAAAGTTACAAGTTTGTGAAAGGACTTCCAGTGCCAGGTAAATGTAAAACAGATTATGAATATGCTTAAGATTCACAAATACCAAAACGTGTCTACAACAGACGCGAGGGGCGCGACGTGACAAAAGCAAATATAACTCAGTGATGTTCTCTGCTGTGGATGCGCGAGAGGCGACAAGACAAATCCATGACAGACTGATGCCTCGTTCTATTTCTGAAAATGAAAATTATATAATAAATGATCTGTGAAGTATTTTGAACTGAAACTTCAGAGACACATTCTGGGGACACCAGAGACTTATATTACATATTGTAAAAAGGGACATAATATGTCTCCTTTAAGAAATGTTTGGACACAAGAAATGGAGCGATTTTTTTCAGAACAGATCATCACGCCAACAGCTTGCAGCACTCCTGTTTCACTTGTTGATTCGTGTTATTCCCGTTCAACTTCTCGCGTGTTTTCATTACAAAACGTGGTTTGGGGACGGGATAGAGTAGTTATGACAGAGTTGTTGTCAGCTCGTGTAGTGTGTCACCCCCTGTTGCGGATCATGTACGTAGTGTCGCGTAGTGTGAACTAGTGATGGGTAAATGAAGCCTCATGAAGCACTGAGGCTTTCCTCTGGCTGTTTCGGGAAAAGATTCAAAGCTTCGCGAGCGTCAAAAACAGCGCCATCTGGTTGGCTAATAAAAAATAAAGCAGCCAAAAGCCTGTGAAAGACGCTCCGTCGGACGAAACAGCGACCACAAACTCCATAGATTTTCTTGTTTGTTTTTATTGCAGTAAACAACAAGGATTACAGTACGTACTAAACAAACAGTAAAAAACAGTACGTACAAAACATACAAAATACCAATCAATAATAAACTACTTGAGGATTAATAGATAAAACATCACAGAAAAAACAATATAATATAAAAATTCTTAAGAAAAGGACAGAAAAAAAAAAAAAAAAAAAAAAATCCATAGATTGACTCATGTTACGTGCACGAATAAAAGCCTAACAGTGTGTGTATGTTTGTTTGTTTGTTGAATTTCGCTCTCTGATAAAATAATTTTCCCATTAAACTGTGGCATTAAATGCCAATATGAATATCAATATGATGTAATAGAAGAATAATGTACACACATATATTAATTGCATATGCCAAATATAAATTTTTTTATGAAATAATTTTTATTCTTCATATTAATTGTATGACTGGGTATTTAAAAATGTAATCGAATAAGTCTGAATGAAAACTTACTGTTAAAGTAAGATCTGGGGTTTCGAACATTCCGACACACGCACATGATTGGACAGAAAGTGAGGCTTCGTTTTTCGTTGATCACGTGATTCTTTGAAAACAATATGCGCTCCGGCACACAGCTTGGTGAGAAATTGCGCTGCGTACTCATATGCGCTTTGAAGCTTCAGTGTCATATGTAACATCACTAGTGTGAACACCACAACGACTTCAAGACAGACAATCAAGTCATGCAGTCTGAACAGCCCAGCGATCTGCCGACATTTTAAAGGGGTCATATGAGGCTTTTTTAAAGATAATTATTTTGTGTATTTGGTGTAACAGAATATGTTGACATGCTTTAATGTTCAAAAAACACATTATTTTTCAAATACTGTACATTATTGTAGGTCCTCTATGCCCCGCCTCTCTTAAACGCTTCGTTTTCTACAAAGTCCCTCCTTCCGACAAGCGCAGTCTGCTCTGATTGGCCAGCTGACCCAGTGCATTGTGATTGGCCGAACACCGCAAGCACTCGTCGGAAATGTAACGCCCCTTACCATAATCGCGAGCTTCATCTTTCAAAATAAATGTAAAGACAGTAAATAATGTCATTAGTTTTACCATCAGTTCAAGCCCGAAAGGGGAACAGAGTCGCGTGACAGACAGTGATGAAGCTGGTATGTGTTTGCAGTACACAAGCCACGGTTAAGACAGCTGACTCCACTGTGATGTGACCCCCTCTCTCTCTCTCTCAC
>NW_015558721.1:262666-277905 GCF_001515605.1 Sinocyclocheilus anshuiensis | reverse complement strand
ATCAGCTTGTAACACTCCAAAGAGAAAGGAAAACTTGAAATCGCATCATATGACCCCTTTAAGTCGTGTAGTGTGAACTAGGCTTTAGAGAGCTTCATTGATTATAACGGAACATTCCTTGTGAGATTGCTATCAATTGAAGTGAGTGACAGCTTTTTAGTGATTAAATGGAAGTGCTATTTGCTTGCTTTCTAGGCTATAATCAATTCAGAATTTGAATGAAAGTTTTGTTTTATGTGTTGCTAACAGGATCAACGGCCACATACCCCGTAGGCAAAGTTTCAGGAGTGACATATATCCCGCATGCCTCATATAAAGGCGGGAATCACTTTCGAAATAGCTTGTTTGCAATCAGGGTTAGTTGCTTAGTCTATATCCACCGCCTCGATGGCAGGCAAGTATTTCAATTTAGTTGAAAAATCGCTCCTCTTCATAACATAAGTTGTGATTTTCTGTTTATACTTTTCTCTTTAATAGTGTCTAAACCAGCGCTTGAAAATATTTTTCTCTACAAAAAGGGGGCCCGGCATAAAAAGTTTGGGAACCACTAACCTAAGGTATGAACTTTCTACCACTTCTACCATTTTTCTTGTTGTCGTTGTTTAGTGAATGGATGATGGATTGGTGTGACCTAATGTTGTAAGGAAATATGAAACTGTTACTATACGGTTTCTGAGAATTCTCAAGCCAAGAAGAAGGACATGCCATCTCATGACACAAGAAATTGGTAAACCACAAAACTGTTACTTGCCAACTCTCACAACTTTTAGTATTTATTAAAAGACTTTGCGAAGAGGAAGGTCTTGTTCTTCCACAAGTCACATTCACATGGGTGGGTTAACACAGGACAATAAAAAGTGTTCCCATTCATAATTTTCTTATTTGTCCAAATCATTGATTTTTTTTTTTTTATGTTTAACTGTTTAATATATTTGTTCAATTCCAGAACTTAAATGAGCTTCTTCTTCTTATTATTTTTTTTGAAAATGTGTTGAAATTTCAGTTAAATTCTGTCTAATTAAAACTGAATTAGTAAAAAAAAAACAGTTTTGACAATTATTAGCATCACATTTAGTTACATACTGTTAGTAACATAGGCTACTGAAATCCATTGTGAGTCGTGTCTCCATGAGGAGTGAGAAGCAGTGTTGTTTATATATATATATACTGCCTATGTAGAACAATTCAGATCAGTCACTTCATTTCATGTAGGATGCTGCCATTCACACTGGCAGCGATGCAGTAAGCAGTAACCACTAGAAGTTATTCATGTTCGATGTGAGTTGCGTGTTTGTGTCGTCAAAGACTATAGGTGAGTTGTAAAGTCAAGGCAAGTAGGAATGTCTACTTGCATCGACTAGGCGATCTCCACTGAGTTAATTGCTGTCAGTGTGAATGCACCTTTAGAAGACACGTGTCTATGTAGGGCGCACTAGATTTTCGACCAGAGCTCTTGTTTGTGTGTCATGTAGGTCTGATATTCATATTCAGGCACATGGTTTTAGTTCACCAGTGACATGACTGAGACTTAGCAAGGTCAGTTTGAGTAGACACTGAACACTAGAGGATGTGGTTTGATGTGGGGCCCCTCACAAAGTGCCAGCACTGTCAGCATACAGCCAGAGGTGCAATTTACACTTCAACAACTGCAGGACTCTCTCCTTTAACACCCACTCACTTATGGGATTCCTCTTACTGGCCAGAATTGGTCTTATTACTAAGTGTCTGTTTTTCACAGTTTTGTGTATATCTAGCCATGTAAAGAGTCCTATCATGTGAATAGTCCATGTGCTGCCAGCACCACTGTTTCAAATATGACTGTGGTAAAACCACCTTGGCTAGCGGCCCTTCCACCGCTTTTGACCTTGGTTAGAAAACGTTAGAAAATTGCTATGATGTGTCAAATGTTAATATTTTAAATTACATATCACAATATGTTACAAAAGCTAATAATGGTTACATTTAAAGTGAAATTAATAAATGTGTTTCTTTGCGTTTCCAATCAGCTTGTGGTTTACAAGCTAACAGCTAATTCTACTAGCTTAGCATAGCACTAACTGGAAAGCTCTTTTGATAAGCCAGAACAAGATATCGCACAGTTTTTGATCAGACTTTGGGGATGGTGGATGGTGGATGGGATTCTACAGGGGGATACGATCTTGTCCAGAAAAGGTATAAAACGCCAAAAAGAAATCTTAAAAAATAAATAATTAGCTGTGTTTCAAAAGGGCAGTGGGTAATGGGTCAAAGCTGAAATTTTGTAGCTTGTAGCTTGATGCCTTGCTCCAAAGAATTAAATGCACTGGAGTAAATTTAGTCTGAGTACATTTTCAGACTTAAACACCTCTACACAGCTTATTTTGACGCTGTTAAATCTCACCAGAAAGACACAATAAAATACTAGCAAACAGCAGATGACATCTTTTCACAGAAACACAAACAGTTTTTGGTGAAGAGCCCACATAACCAATAAAGAGGTTAAACTTCCACTAGTTTCACTGAAATACATTTGGGAGGGAATTCTGCTAAATAGCATAGAGAGAGAGACTGTGGGAGTCAACTTTGACAGCCAAACCACAATGTCCTTATACATTGCAACCCCACCTCTCCAGGGTGTACTCTTCTAAGAATGACAACGGCTATCTGCTGATACCCCCTCAACGCTCTGACACTTGCAGACCCACTTCCTCTAATTCGTTGTGTTAATCAGTAAAGTTTTCCTGCAACAGTTAATCAATTATGACAAAACTTCAACGGCTTTGCTCTGTACCAAAGAATGCCATAATTGTGGTTTGCTTTGAGGAAAGGGTGGAATAATGTTAAATGTAATAATGTATAAAGACAATTTATTACAGAGATGTTCATTTTGCTTTTGGTATCACTGATTTTCTGTCAGAGTTGTGCGACAGTCAATCACTGTTTGCAGATACTATGGAAAAGAATGAGAAGTGCCATCTGAATCTTACCTCTCACAAAATTGTCTGTGACTTCTCTTATAAAACAAATTTTTTTTTCCGGTGTAAACCCAGACACAATATTCCTTACATGGATAGCAGGAGTCTAGGGCGAGGCTATCTATTGGCTCAACCAATAACAGATGGGGTGAGTTATCTATGGGGAAACCTGTTCGAAAACACACTTCATCTTCTTTAATTTGACGCAAATAAAAACAAAGCTGTGAGGGACAGAAATACAATCTGTTCAGTAGGTCTAAAACGTAATTTTCAGAATATGTTAACCCCACCCCCCCCACCCAAAAAACAACCATTTGTTTGTTTGTTTGAGCATCCGACCGGCAACAGCTGAACCAATAGCGGGAGTGTAGGGTGGAGCCATGGGATAAGACTTCTGTGGAAACCTGTTTGAAATCACACTTCGTCTTTTAATTGGATACAGATAACAACAAAGCTGTGAGTGACAGACATAGGCCTACAGTCTGTTCAGTAGGCCTAAAACATTTAATTTGACAAAGTTTTTTTTAGAGAAGCATTTTCAAAGCATTGCTCTGCTTTAGCATCAGCAACATCTCAACTGATGGTGTGAATTTGGGGTGGGGCCAACTGTTTGCTATCTGACTAATAGCAGACAGGAAGAGGATTCTGTGGGGGGAACCATTTTGAAAACAGTCATTTCATTTGATGAATCAAGTGGCAGAGAAAAGACACATTTCACCTTTAAGTGGACGCAAATGAAAACAAAGCTATGAGAAGTAAACAGATTGTTTAGTATGTCTTAAACATTTAATTTTAAGGTTTCAGACACCTGAAAAAAATGATGTTTTGTTGGTAAACCATTGACACCAAGGTGTAAATATCAGTAGATTCTGAAATTCATATTGCACGTCCATCCTTTACAGCCTTATTATGTTTGTGTCAAAATAAATATAGCATCTATGCTGATTTAGAGTAATCCATTGAGTGGGATTTTTTGGCCAACGTTTGTGTATACTTTTGTTAGTGTGTTTGCTGCTGTGCCTCTCTTTAGATTAACTTTTTGTTAGTTAATGAGGTGTTAACATCATTATCTCTGTCTAGGGAAACAGGAGAAGTTTCCAAAATGACATGTGGGCTTTCGACAGACAGCTGATATACCTCACAGCTTCCTTAAGACCTAATCACATTGCTTTCATCCTCCAGAAGGTCATAAAAGTGTTAAACACTTCCACACTTTATTATTTTTCATTCTGCTAAAGGTCGGTAGCGGAGTATGAATAATACTAACTAGGATTTAAATAAGGCATTTATAAACCAAAGATAAGTTAAATGGCAATGGACAGTTAATCACAGACAGTATTTAGTAAAGATCTGTTCCCTGTGAGTCCAATAACAACTTTTCCTCCCTCTTCAGGGAATGGAGGATGAACTTCAGATCTTTCCCACCATCTATCTTACACAAGTATGAGTTTTCTTCAAAGACTTCAAAGAGCAGCCCAGAACATCCTCACATGAGTGATCTTCCTGAACCTGGCCCAGCTCAACCAGCCTCTGCTCAACCCTGCCTGACCTCACATGCCTTTTTCACACCAGCTGTCAGCACGCACACAAATTCCCCGCCAACTTGCTGACAGGGGTGTGTGTTCATGTGTGCCATGTTGATTTAGATGCAACGGAGAGAGCTAAACCCTCTCTTTCCCTTTCATGGGTCACGGATGTCTCTCATCTATGACCCTGAGAATTAATGTCACCTGTGCTGATTCTTCTACTTCCACTTTGTCATTTAGTTAAGGAAAAATAAGTGGTCACGCTCTGAGCGTGGCCTGTAATCTAATCATCTTGAAGAGGCCTGCGTTTAAAAAAAAAATTGGGAGCTGTGACACAGCACAAATCAAACCCAACCAGACACTTCCTGTCTGAGTTAGTCAGGTAAGATAAAGTACTTTATCTCTAGCATTACTGTAGCAAGTACAGTAGAGGTGTAATAATGAAGTTAATCATACGTGCAAGTGATTTCTGTTAACAATTTAGGTCTTCTTATGCAGTGGAAGCTTCTAATGTATTTGGCTACTAATTATAAACCTGTTACTGTTTATTTGTTAATACAGTGGTCTCAACTATAATGCTAACTATAAAGTTTTAATAATCATTATAATTCTATTAGAATAGGGAAATACATATACCACAATTATAATGACACACAGAAGAACAATACTGTTGGAATCACTCTTAGAAGGTTTTTTATTTTTTTCAGCCGTTGAATGATAAAATCCTCTGAATCCATTAAACTTTAAAAAGTTTGAACATTTAATTTGGCAGTGAACAAAACAGCAGCACTTACTTATAATAAACTGAATGTTATTGTGTGTTTGTGTGGACATTAATATAGTTACAGTTATTATTATCTTTATAGTAATCATTCTTGGTGTAAACTGGCCTTTAGCTTGTAAATCAATACTGGTCACTCTTGTCCATTAAATTAATATTAACACAGTTGAAGCATTCAAGGAAAATAAAAACAAAACACAGTAAAAGTAGTGGTCCATTCAACTCCAAATTTCCAATATTCCAAATTTTCTCAAGTCATACCTTATGATAGCATTATTTGAAATTAAATTTATTATCACCGATAATCTGAGCTTTTGAATGCTGCCAGATCATGGAGTTTAATATAAGAAGTAGATCTGATTTGAGGTTAACTATTCTAAGTTTCCAAAAAGACAAATGTAAATGCGCTATTGTAACCTACGTGATGACAGCAAGTAACCTGCATCCAATCAGCGACCAAATCTACTTTGCATGCAGTGTTTTATTTTTATTTTTTTACTTCAAACTTTACAATAGTAATGTATGATTTGTGTTATGAATGTTTAGTCCTATAGACTATAACTGTAATATCAGATCATGGTATTTCTGTTCTCTTTTTACAGAAACCTGCCAGATCTGCCTAGAGAAAATTGCAGTTCTTAAGGAATTCAATCTTGAATCCTCACACTGAGCTGCATGCAGGGAATGAAAGATAGATAAACACTTAACTCTGAGGTTTGTCCTTCCATCAATAATTGCACTTGCACTATGCATTTTTATTTGTTCGTTTTTCTTGTTTTTTTCTTTTTTTTGGTACCCAGGTCATTTGTGTTTGAGATTTAATGCAAGCTGTTCCCTCTGTTAAAGCTATTTCTTCAATGCTTGGATTCCATAGTGGTGGCTTGAAACGTGGGTAAAATTATGAATATTACTTCACACTGTGGTTCTAAAGAAGGCAGTGACAGTTACTCGTCTGTCAAAAGCATATAAATCTTTGGGAGAGCACTTGATGACTGTGCAGACTGTGTCTTGTGACACTAGAGTGGCCATTTTGGATCTTAGTCACATCCGATTTCATGATTGGACCATTGTAGGTAATGAAGGATGTGTGAAATCAGAGAAGGGCCTGCTCCATAAAGCCGGAGAGGGTCTGGCTTGTGGATAGGCCTTCCTGTTTGGTGGTTGTCTCACTACTGGCTCTGTGTCCTGTAAGTTAACAGTTTCTATCAGAAAAGAGGATGTTAGACCACAGGGGGGAAGTGTGAAAAGGAACTGTATCGTTCAAAAAAAGCGAGGGAGGGGGATTCAAAAAGTGAAGTGCAAGCAGAGTTTAATCGCATGTACAATTATTAAAAGACAGTAAATTGTGAAATTCAAGCCTAAATGATAACACACTTCCCCGCCTTATGGTTCCTTTGTATGTATTATGAAATATTATTTAGCCCATTCATGTACTGTATCATGCAATCAGGCTCTGAGGTTTCTGCAAAACTTCCCAAACCTGTGGTCCAACAAACCGATGAAGCAACTATTCATTGATAAACTCTATAATTCTCTTAAATTTTGAAAGTTTTACTTGTGAAACTTAGCATTATAACTGAGTGCTGTAAGTTTACAACGAGAAACATCATGTTACTGTAAAGACACAATTTTGCAGTACATTATCTGACTTATTTAGCTTGTATTTTAATTTTCTAATCTGACTAAAGAGTATGAAACAAAAGGCCTCTTTTGACCCGCATTCAAACCATTTTCTTGACTCCTCGATATCCTTGGTATATACAATATACAGTGGCTATAGAAAAGAATCAGCCCCTTTACAATAATCACATTTTGTTGCTTTGCAGCCTGAAATGAAGACGGACACAGTTTTTGTTTTATCCAGCTGTATTTACAGTATTTATGTTTTATCCAGCTGTAGTGCTACTTATAACATCCAAGTGAAAGATATAACACCAATATGTCAGGGGGAAAAAAAAGAATCACTGAGTTGGAAAAAGGATCACCCTCCTCTTAAAAATGACTTGTAAACTCAATCGGGTGTAGCTAATCACCTTCTCAATGACACACAAAGCCATTTGACTTTCAATTGTGATCAGCTGTGGTCATTTTAATTAGCTCAGCACGAAAAGAGCTTTCCTGGAGCATTTCATTCCTTGGTAGTGCAACTGAAACAAACAATCAACTATGATTGTCCAGGCACTGTCAAAAGATCTTTAGGATAAAGTGGTGGACTGTTCATGAAGTGGTGAAAATTCATCAGCGTCTTTGTGGTTTATAGAACTGTTTTATTATGACCATGTTGGTTAAAGTGTTAGTTCACCCAAAAATGAAAATTGGTCTGTGTTTTACTCACCCTCGAGCCATCCTAGGTGTAAATGACTTTCTTCTTTCAGACGAATCCAATCCAATTATTATTGTAGTGGGTGGGTGTTTCTCTTTAACGGTCCAAAACACGTTAAATAAAGCGTGCGCATCCATAATAAAATGTGCCTCACACGCCTCCGGGGCATGAATAAAGACCTCCTGTAGTGATTCCATGTGTTTTGTAAGAAGAATATCCATATTTCAAAAGTAATAAACACTTTTCTCTCACTTCTGCTGACTGTCGTACGCGGGAGCGCTTCCGGCGGATGACGTAGGACGTATGCGTCGCGCGCGGGCCTCTGAGATATGCTAGGGGTGCGTCTCAATCAGCTCCCGAGCTCGTGAATCAGTAGATCGTGTACACGAATTCGGTCACTGGCAGGGGCGATTCTAGGATTTTAATTTTAGGGGGCTCAGAACTCATATATAGTATATATATATATACACACTGTTTGGAAGGTTACTTTGGAAAAGTAATAGGTTACAGATTACTATATTTAAAATGTAATAGTAGTGTAACTATTTTAATTACTTTAATAAAGTAATGTAACTGATTACATTTGATTACTTTTCAAAATTTTTAACAAATGTTTTCAAATGTTAATCATTTTCAAACACAAAGCAGGCAGGGTTAACCTTACTGTAGCACTCAACACTGATTACTGTCAGTTCAGAATCCTTCTTCATTTGAATTAAGATTAAAATAATTTAATTTGAAAGCACAGCCACCACAAAATTAGACTTTAGCAGCTGTTTAATTTGAGATAATTTTTTAATTACAGATTAAAAATCATAAGATATAGTTTAATAGCTATGATACTGTTTTTGAAATCAAAATCTTTGCATCAATATGACAGGAAACTGGCATCTAACAATGCTTTGGGGAAAAAAACAGTTAATGTTAAAAAAATAAAACATATACATAAACCCCAATAAAACAGTTATTGAACAAGCATGTGTCCTAAACTCCTGAAACATTGGTGTCTCAATGCAGTCAATGCAGTTTGGGAAAGAAATCAATTAAATCTGTATGAGTGTGTGAAAATATTCAGATGTAACCCCCTTTGTAATGTTTAACATTTTCATAAGTACCTGTAATTTAATTACACATTTTTTCCTCAGTAACTGTAACTAATTACAGTTACATTTATTTTGTAATCAAATTACGTAATTCCGTTACATGTAACTAGTTACTCCCCAACACTGTATACATATATGTATGTATGTATATATATATATATATATATATATAATGTTTGAGTAATAGGGGTGGTATACTAAACTTATATACCAAAAAGTGCAGTATTCCACTGTATATTGCATAGATAGGCATAACATATAACTGAATAAGCCAAATACAAGTCTTCATGATCACACATACACACACATGTGGAGGAAACAGCTGTGGTGTGATGAGGGGTGAACGCAGCGAAAACTTAGATGGCTACAGTAGATGGGGAACCGATTGCTCCCCTCTGATATTTTGTAAACTGTATTTATGACAAAGAACAGAACTGCACAGATGCAGATATTATAACAATCTATCGATAAACACACACCTTGTCCTCTGTTTCTCGCGCTGCGCCGCTGCAGTCCTGCGGATTGAAGAATTCGCTGAAAGATGGGGAGGAGCCGAAGTCTGTCCCCGTTTTCATATGAAATTTAAAGGATGCAAAGGATACAAAATTTTAGGGGGGCTGAGTAGTCATTTTATGGGGGCTATAGCCTCCCTAAAAATGGCCTAGTGACGCCCATGGTCACTGGTAAGTTCCCTGACTCACTGCATGTAGGGACAGTGATCACTCGAATTCCAGTGACATGATTACGTACAACGTCAATGGACAACATAGTAGAACGTCATCACTTGCTCCCCCAAAGATGCAATTAGTACGGGACAGCAGCCAGAGAGGAGCGTTGATAACCCCCCAAAATTTGCAAAGCTTAAAATTGGTGGGGTGCTGGACGCCGTTTGTAGTAGCGACACTGCTGAGGCTTTAGAAGACAGAACTAGAGGCTTCTGCTGAAGCGGGCGCTGCTGCGGCATCTGAAAAGAAAACTCCTGTGGGAGTGGGAACTGCTACGGCATCTGAAAAGAGAAAGTGGCTTCTGCGGAAGCGGCCGCTGCTGCGGCATCTGAAAAAGAAAACTCCTGTGGGAGTGGGAATTGCTACGGCGTCTGAAAAGAGAAAATGGCTTCTGCGGAAGCAAGCACTGCTGCGGCAGAGTAAAATACAGACAAAGGCTCCTGCGGGAGCGGGAACTGCTGCGGCAGTGGGGAAATATGGAAGAGCTCCTGCGGGAGCGGGCACTGCTGCGGCAGTGGGGAAATACGGAAGAGATCCTGCGGGAGCGGGCACTGCTGCGGCAGTGTGGGAATTTAGCAGTGGTGGACAGTAACGAAGTGTACTTTACTGGAGTAGTTTTATTTTGAGTAACTTCTACTTTTACTTCACTACATTCCAAAGCATAAGATCGTACTTTTTACTTCACTACATTTCATAAAACCTATCGTTACTCCTTATAATACACCACGTGCTCCGAGACGCAAAAGCGGTGTCTGATTCAAGAACAAACTCATTATTTTCAACGAACACGTTAAATCGGTTCGCAAATCGCACCAAACGAGTCATTCATGGATTGGAATGATCCGATTGCAGATGTTCTCGAGTCGACAACTCATGATGAGTAGGGAGGTCTGAGAATTGGCTATCTGGGGTGATGGTGAACCATATAAGAGTTTGTGGAAAAATTGGATTCCACTTAGATAACCCTTAATGGAGCTGATTTGTAGGTTTTTTTGAACCAGGAATATGTTTTGCAGTTACAATGAATTGGTCGCAAGCCGAGATCCAAATCAGGCGTCTTAACAAAGGCATTAGGGCGGGTGAATGGGAACGGCCTTTATTGATGCAGTGCACGGTAGCCTCGTTGTCGCAGTTGATAATGATGCTGGTGGTGGATCACTCCTTACCCCACAGAAGGGCTGCGACGACTAAGGGATATAGCTCGAAGAGAGCTGAGGATTTTAGCTGCTGTGGTAAGTCTAACAGCTGGGGGGGCCACGTAGATGCGAACCAGCGGCCTTGGTAAAATCCTCTGAAACCGATGGAGGGGGCGGCGTCAGTAAATAACTGAATGTCGACTGGGGAAGAAATTAAGCTATTATAAAAGAAAGATAGGCCATTCCATTGTTTAAGAAAAGATATCCATAAGCTGAGCTCTTTGCAGCACGAGTTAGTTAGTGATATTTGATCCTCTAGTGCGTGGGCAGAAGACGTGAGAGAGAGGAGGTGTGAGATAAAAGGGCAGCCCTGCGGGATGATGCGCATTGCGAAATTTAGATGACCGAGAATGGCTAGCAGCTCGCATTTGGAGCAGCTTGGGTTGTCTAATATGGTGGAAGCAACCAAAATCGTCCTATCTATTTTTTCCTTTGGCAGAGAAGCTTGGAATTTTTGTGAATCTAAGTTGATACCCAAAAATTCAATGGAGGTGCTCGGGCCCGCAGTTTTGTCTTGGGCGAGAGGAATCCCGAGCTCAGCAAAATCCTTTTGTGTTGTCAAAAGATGTGCGGCTGGGATGGAGTCGGGAGGCGAGATTGTCGAAAATTTTAGGGCTGCTTCTGCAGCCGAAAGTGAGGCGGACGGAAAAGTAAAATTCATTATGCCAGCGGATGCCAAATAAATGCCAAAAATCCGGGTGAATGGGCATCACTTTGAAGGCGGAGGTGATGTCGACTTTGGCCAGCCAAGAAATTCTTCGAGCGGAATGAGGCTGTTAATGCTTGGGAACGGGGAATTATGCGGGGATGAGAGATCGATTATGAGGCATTTTTTTTACCTGAGAATTTCCTGGTAGCTACACCGATGGGGTTAACACGGAAAACATTAAAGGGAGGAAAGGAAAAGGGGCCGATCATGAAGTTTGCATCGGTTTCTTTTTTAATTAGTAGATCGACTGTTTCGGGTTCGGCGAGAGCGGACTGGAGATTGGGGCAGATGAGGCTTTGGGAGGGGAGATTTCTGACACCGGGGTGAAAGCCGTGTGAGAGACCCGATAGTAGATAATCTGTGAAAAGGGAGTCAGGGTGATGAAGCAATTCTAAAGACAAACGAGAAACATTTACAGGAGTCGATAAGTATTGTTTAGCACCGCCACAAAAATTGCAAACATGCATGAAACGGCAGCGCTACCTTGAGCATCTGCCAGTGTTGAAACTGGCGCAGACCTGGCTATCAGAGGGAGCTGAGCGGCGGCGGTAGTTGGAAGTGGGTGGGAAAGGGGTGGTTGGAATGTCTAGGAGACGCGGGACGTAGCTGGTGGATTTGGGCTGGGATGGCTCGGGGCAGGGGGGAATAGATGGGTTGATTAGAGGGCATGTAATGGTGGAGTGGGCAATGGGTCGGCAGACTGCGCAAGATATGTTGCGGCAGCCTAAAAATACTCTGTTATGGAGTTCGGTGTTCAAAGCCCCCCAGTAAGGAGATTGGTTCCCCTGGGCCACTCGGATGGCTCATTTAGCTGCGAATAATTTGTGAATTTGTGAATTTGCGAATAATTTTGGAAGAAAGAGACAAGGAAGAGCGAGTGAGGGGAAGTGGAAAGGTAGTCGCTGGAACCGCTTGCGGAGGCAAGCTCACACTTGGGGCAGTTCCGGGGACGGAATAGGAAGGGGGAAGGAGAGGGGGAATGACGGGCATCGGGGCCTGCGTCATTAGTGGAGGCATGCTCGCGCTAGAGATGGACGGTGGGGCTGCGGACCATGGCTAGGGAAGGGGGTACAGAGAGGTGTAAGGCAAAGGTTGCGGGCAGGTCTGCACCGCTAGTGGAGGTGTGCTCACACTGACGTGGTGGCTTGTGGAGACTGGAGCCGGCACTTCGCCGAAATGAGATGCGAGCTGACGCTCGGTGGATGGAGGAGGGGGTCTGGGGCTGGCGGCATCCGGGGCGCGGCCCAGTCTTGCCGAAGGTTTTTTGCTGCGGCCTGACGGCCGGAAGCCCGTCTTCGAAGGAGTGGTGGTTAGCTCAGGCCGTGAGTACGGAACGCTGTGGCCCTGGCTCGCTTTAGGTGGAGGCCTTGGGTGGAGGAGTAGAGCTTGGAGGCACCCCTGTTTGGAGGGAAGTATAGAGGGTGAGGAGATCCGCCTTGACCGACCGTCGTGGGACGCTGACGCCGGAGCTAATGAGCGCCTGGCGTAGTCCTGTCACGGTCCATTTCTCCGCAGCTGGGGTGGAGGAGAGGGCTGAAGCATAGGAGGACGCTGGAGAAGGTGGCTGATGCCTGGAAGGTGAAGGTGATGGCGTGACTCGGTGTCTGGAGGTATGAGCGACGGCGACGCGGGAAGGCCAGCGGCCCCGTGTTGCAGCCGCGGGCTCGATTATGGTGTCCTGCGGAGCGCTGGTGCGCTGAACGGCGACTGGAGACGCCGGAGGACCCGTGGTGTTAAACGCGTTGTCGTCCGGGAAAAGTTCAATCTCTGACATGTTTGCGGCGATTGGATGTGCCAATGCTGAAAGACTAGCGATAATGGAGGTAAGGCTGCTTTGATTATTTATAGGGGTTCTCTCTTGTGCTGATTGGATAGATGGTGTAATTACTGATGATGGACTGGCCGTGTTAATTATCTGCGCGTGCTCCTCCCGAAATTTGTTAATAAAACATCACTTATAAATGATAATTAGATGTGTTCATTACCTGTCTAGCGATGTGTGTTTATGTTGAAATTTACAAAAAAACGGTCCGTCTTTTCAAATCTTCTATCGCGTGTCATTATATTTATCGAGTTGGCTCGTGTGGTTTATCTTTCGCGATTCAGAAATGTGACGTTATTTCCGGTAAGGGAGCATAGTGAGCACCGATGCTCCCTAGTTTTTGTGGTACATTGTGGGATTTTTCAGGGAGCGAATGTTCCAGTGCACTGGAAGGATTTCGCGATTGAGACAGCCCTTAAAATGGCTGACTCCCTGATCAGCGCCCTTACTACTGAACAAGGGAGCTGATTGAGACGCACCACTAGTCTCACAAGTCTGTTTACAGGAGCAAAAGAAGCAAAGTTTCCTTACTTTAGCAAAGGAAAACCGGTCTCCTCTTGGCTTATATTGAAATTCTCCGACATTTTTCTTTACAAATCCTCGGTTTGTACTTTTAATTCATGACCGGCATTTTGTTTTGTTCACTCTCCGCGTTCGTCATTAATCACGCAACGCCGACGTCCTACGTAATCCTCCGGAACTGCTTCCACATATGGCAGATACCGGAAGTGATAGAAAAGTGTTTATTACGTTTGAAATATGGATATTTTACTTACAAAAACGCATGGATTCACTACAGGAGGCCTTTATTCACCCCCTGGAGCCGTGTGAGGCATGTTTTATTACAGATTCACGCACTTTATTTAACGTGTTTTGGACTGTTGAACAGAAACACCCACTCACTGCAATGATAGCGCTTAGAAGTGCCAGGACAGTTTTTAACATAACTCCGATTGGATTCGTCTGAAAGAAGAGAGTCATATACACTTAGGATGGCTTGAGGGAGAGTAAATAGCAGGCTAATTTTCATTTTTGGGTGAACTAACCCTTTAACCTGAGGTTTTAAAGTTATGCAGGGTAATATGTTTCAAGTAATTTAAAAATGTTTAATTTCATGCCCAATTTTTAGAAATCAAAATAATACTATATACACTGTTTCATGACATTTCTTTCATGAAAATTTCAAATGTTATATATTAAATACATTTTCACCTGTTTTTCAAGATTAAGAAGTGTCAAATTGTTATTATTATTTTTTGTTTTGTGAAATAATAGGCGAATTAAGTTATGCATTATACAACACATTATGCACTTAAATATTGCTTAAAACTTATGCAGTTAATGAATAGTTTAAATGTAAAATTCAGCTGCCAGTCATTATTGTTCATTAATATTACAGCATACACACATTAAAGTAGTTTACTGTAAAAAAAATACAGCAATTTAAAAATTACTGTAATCAGAAAATACAGGAAATTGTTGAAAATTACAGTAACTGGCTGGCAACCCTGCTGCCAGTATTTTACTGTAGAATCTACAGGTAATTTTTTTATAGTGATGGCTTTATCAATGTCTAGAAGCACAGTGAAGTCTATTATTAAGAAGTGGAAGGTATTTAATACAACGCAGACCCTCCTTGGATCAGGACGTCACTCCAAACTGGATGAAAGAGCCAAGAGGAAACTGGTCAGAGAGGCTACCAAGAGGCCTACAGCAACTCTGAAGCAGTTGCAGGAATTTATGACAAAGAGTGGTCATTGTGTGCATGTGACAACAAATTCTCCACAAATGTGGCTTGTATGGGAGGGTTGCAAGAAAAAAGCCACTCCTCAAGAAAAGCCACATGCAGTCATGACTGAGCTTTGCCAAAACGCACATTGAAAATTCTGAGGCAGATGAGACCAAAATTGAATTATTTGGCCTCAACACCAAACAATATGTCTGGCAGAAATCCAATACAGCTCACCATCCAAATGCACCATTCCTACAGTAAAGCATGGAGGTGGTAATATCCTGTTATGGGGGTGTTTCTCTGCAGCAGGGACTGGAGCATTTGTCAGGATAGAAGGAAAAATGGATGGGGCAAAATACCATCAAATT
>NW_015558721.1:253652-261197 GCF_001515605.1 Sinocyclocheilus anshuiensis | reverse complement strand
GCTAATTTTCATTTTTGGGTGAACTAACCCTTTAACCTGAGGTTTTAAAGTTATGCAGGGTAATATGTTTCAAGTAATTTAAAAATGTTTAATTTCATGCCCAATTTTTAGAAATCAAAATAATACTATATACACTGTTTCATGACATTTCTTTTTCAAATGTTATAAATGTTATATATTAAATACATTTTCACCTGTTTTTCAAGATTAAGAAGTGTCAAATTGTTTTTTGTTTTGTATACACTGTTTCATGACATTTCTTTCATGAAAATTTCAAATGTTATATATTAAATACATTTTCACCTGTTTTTCAAGATTAAGAAGTGTCAAATTGTTATTATTATTTTTTGTTTTGTGAAATAATAGGCGAATTAAGTTATGCATTATACAACACATTATGCACTTAAATATTGCTTAAAACTTATGCAGTTAATGAATAGTTTAAATGTAAAATTCAGCTGCCAGTCATTATTGTTCATTAAGCATACACCATACACACATTAAAGTAGTTTACTGTAAAAAAAATACAGCAATTTAAAAATTACTGTAAATACAGGAAACAGGAAATTGTTGAAAATTACAGTAACTGGCTGGCAACCCTGCTGCCAGGGATTAAAGAGCCACGAGGAAACTGGTCAAAGAGGCCTACAGCAACTCTGAAGCGGTTGCAGGAATATATGAGAAAGAGTGGTCATTGTGTGCATGTGACAACAATCACAAATTCTCCACAAATGTGGCTTGTATGGGAGGGTTGCAAGAAAAAAGCCACTCCTCAAGAAAAGCCACATGCAGTCATGACTGAGCTTTGCCAAAACGCACATTGAAAATTCTGAGGCAGATGAGACCAAAATTGAATTATTTGGCCTCAACACCAAACAATATGTCTGGCAGAAATCCAATACAGCTCACCATCCAAATGCACCATTCCACCAGTAAAGCATGGAGGTGGTAATATCCTGTTATGGGGGTGTTTCTCTGCAGCAGGGACTGGAGCATTTGTCAGGATAGAAGGAAAAATGGATGGGGCAAAATACCATCAAATTCTTGAGGAAAATCTGCTGCCCTCTGCCAGGAACTTGTCGATGGAAAGAAGGTTTACTTTCAAACATGACAATGACCCAAAGCCAGTGCTTAATTTGTAAATTGCGAGGTCCCGAAAATCAGTCATTTGAAAACAGTGTGAGTGATTCAGCTGTACCAAGTCTTCTCTCACTCTCAAAGCGGCTTCACAACAGAGCATCTCGTCTGCACTACTGCGATACAAGACTTTTGCTCGGGTTTCGGGACAGTCGACAGAATTGTCACTTGCCTAATCGAGTCATTGTTGCATCGTTACAAAACTGTATCATTTGCACATCTTTTTAAGTTTAAGCCATTAGATACTCGCGTGCTCCAAAGGGGGGTTCCTATGTGCTCACAGTCACATCCATAGCGCGCATATCGCGCCGCCTCGCGAGTACCAAATTGAGTTATTTTTCACAGCTTGTTGTGCTTACACGGCCAAATACACACAAAAATGACAAATGGTCATCCTGGCGATTATCCTCGTAAGCACAGTCGGTTTTGTCTTAACTAAATGTAAACATCTGAGAAAGAAAATGCATGTGTATCAGTATTGGATCCGTGCATTCGGGTTTGTGAGAGCAGCCACATCGCATCTCTTTGCGCGCTCAAGTTTGTTGTTTCAAATGTAGATGCTAGGCAAGCCTGCTCATAATAGAAGTTTTTTTTTCATGAAATATATGCACGCTATAGGTCAACACAAACGTCTTTCATTGGCACGTGAGGAGGGGACCTGTCAAATGAGGTGCCGGATCAGATTTAGGACAAATTCGGAGGTGCCGGATCAGGATCCGACTTGTTCCGGCACAAATTAAACCCTGCCCAAAGCACACAGCAAAACTGACCACACAGTGGTTGAAGGAGAAAAAGGTGACTGTCCTTGCATGGCCTAGTCAGAACCCAGACTTAAACTCCATTGAAAATCTGTGGAATGACTTGAAGACTGCAGTCCTCAAACAGTCATCATCAAATTTAACTGAACTTGAGCAGTTCTGCAAAGAAGAGTGGGCAAATATTGCAAAGTCTAGATGTGTAAAGTTAGTAGAGACATATCCCAACAGACTAAAGGCTGCAATTAAAGCAAAAAATTGCAATTTAAAAAAAGAATTGCAAACATTTTTTTTATTATTATTTATTTTTTATTTTTTTCTGACATATTGGTGTTATATCTTTCACTTGGATGTTATAAGTTGCACTGAGTAAATACAGTTGATAAAACAAAAACTTTGTCCATCTTCCTTTCAGGCTGCAAAGCAACAAAATGTGATTATTGTAAAGGGAGTGATTCTTTTCTATAACCACTGTAGGCCAACCTCAGTCCACAAAGTTTTTAGCATGAAATGTGTATCAATTGCACTCTAGAAGGTTTCTGTGAATTTTTATTCATGGCACTATACACTTTAAATGTATAAGAGACAATTAACAGTCTACTGGTTATTATAGTTGCGATGCAAAGGGGTCTTTCCACCTCCATGAGTTTATTTAGCGATTTTGAACTTGCTGATTGGATACACTACCATTCAAAAGTTTAGGTTCTGCTTAATACACAGGTATTTACCAAGTTGATTATTTAACTTGAACGGAGATATACTAAAATACTGAATGATTCAGCAGTGTAGGAAATCATCTGCTTGGGATGACGGTCAATTATATAGTTAGTGCTTCAAAAAAAAAAATGTGACTATAGAATGACCAATCAGAAGCAGGTATCATATTATTTTCATGTGAGAAGTTATCATAGGTCATGTCAAGCATTGGCTTGACTACATTGGCTAAAGGAAGGGCCAGTGCTGCATGTAAGATGCACTTCACTGTCATTGTTTAAATTTTTTTTTTTATTATGTATATTCATGTTAACATCTTAAGATTATGATTAAGTTATAAAAATATACATTTACCTAAATATACATTTAGAGCCTGCAGGTGGAGTAGTCGCACCAACTTTGTTAATTTTCTTTCTCTTTACTTTTTCTATATATTTCTCTCTGTCTCTCTCTGGTCTAAAGGGAGTCGGGAGTCTGGAAAACACTGATTCAGTGCTTACACATACATTCAGTCACTCAGCTAAATAACACACAAACGCGACTGATGCTTTACACACACACACACCAGTGTCAAATCTCCATAAGTCACATTGGGACTCGTAACACAGCACTAATATTCTGTCATTTACATTATAGTGCCAGTTGCCACGAGATCTTTCCTCACTTGGCCTCATGCGATATTATATCTTAAACGGTTTCATTACCGCTGCTAAAACAACCATGTGTGAAATATAGGATGGATGAATAATAAAATAGTGTGGACAGCTGACTGTTTGTTGAGGTATTGCTGAGGTACTTGTGTATGTGAGCAGTGTTATATTTAAAATTATCAATGTGAGTTTGCTGTCTGAGTGTAGTCCAATTCAAATTATTTAAATTTTAAATTTTAATTGTTTAATTAATTATTAGATTTTCATAATTTCCCAAACCACCTACATATTCCTCATGAACCCTAAGATGGGAAACCCTGCTCTAATAAATTGGAATGAAATCAAATAGAATCAAATCAAATCAGAATTAGTGTATGCTGGCCCTTACATTTTTAATTTAATTTAATTTTTATCTTATTTAATTTTTATTTTATTTTATTTTTGGAGGCTTGTTATCATGAAAATATCAAACTAATTTATCTTTGGCACACCTCTTGTGATTGGGAAAATGAAAGTAAGTGTGGAAAAGTCTAGAAAAGTCAGAAATATAAATGGCAAGGCAAGCTAACCGACAGATAAATTGTAAAAAGTCAAGTCAAGTCAAGTCACCTTTATTTATATAGCGCTTTGTGGTCTATACACAGTAGCCAGAGCAAGAGATACGATAGATTTCTTTTGCATATCTGACAGTGTAACATTAAGCATTAGTATTTCGAATGAGTTAAACCTGTATCCTGTCTTCTGAGTAACATTGAGAATATCACTATATATTGTTATATATTGTTAAAAAGGAGGGTGAGAGTCACTTTTCAAAGAAAGACAACTAAGGCACCTTTTATAGTGGTAGACTATAGTTTCTTCTAATGCTGCATCTCAGCCACACCTCATCCCTGCATCTCACACACACACACACACACACACACAGCAGCAGAGCATGAATAATGCAGTCAATGCTGCGTCAACACGTTCTTCGCATGTTTTATTCATTATTGCCTGTGATGTCGTAGGTCTCCGTCGTAATGTTGATTTTGTCTGAGACGGCCAAGCCTTATCGCTGTATGCCTCTTCAGAGATGGTTAGTTTGACCTCAGAGTCCATTTGCATCCCTCTCCAGGGAGATTTGGTGTGTCTGTAGTGTCCGTTTCAGCTTGAAGGATCAGAGGCTTGAGAGGGTAGAGGAGTCACGCATTTATTTGTACAGCAAAGCTTAAAGTCAATATCTGCTGTCACTCCTCCCAAAGTCTTACACATCCATTGTTTCCATGAATGTTTATTTATTAATTTGGGCTAAATTAATAAATAATCATGCTTAAAGCTACCAATAGTGTTGTGCTCGCAACTCAATTTAACATAATATATTCCATAGAATTCTGCAGGTTTTCTTTCACAAATGGTGCAGAAAAAAAGTTTGGGCCTAGTCATGTAGTTTTATCTGTCAGTGGGTACTGAAATCAAGAAAAGAGATTGTGAATAAACTAGATTTGTTTTTCCTAAGGAAAATGGCTTTTGCCTGTCTAAAAGTAGCTGCAATATTTTTTATTTGAGGTATGATAATATTCAAAGTCTGTTCACATCCTAAATATGAGCAATTAGCAATTACTACAAATAATCTGGAGTATATTTGAAGAAAAAAAAAAACCTGAAAGTAAAAGTAAAAAACTAAATAATAATAAATACATTATTTCTTGATCTTGTAGTTGCGACTTTATTTCTTATAGTTTATGACTTTATATGACAAAATGTGATTTTATATCTCACAACGTGACTTCTTACTTTACAGCTGAGACTGTCTTTTCTGTTATTGATTTGATTTTATGTAATTGTGAGTTTATATTTTACAATACTGACTTTTTACATCTTGCCATTGCAACTTTTTTATCTTAAAATAAAAATTTTTTTTTTTAACTTTCTTACAAATTGCCTTTTATACCTGAGGCAAAAACAGGTTGAATGCTAAAGAAGTCATAACATGCCTGCATTCAGTTGACCACCTGTAAACTAACAACCATCTGCGGCTTAATATTTTGTACACTTGGCTTCTGCATGACTGGTTTCAAAACACACACTTTTCCTTGTTTAAAAACAGAACGCAACTTCCAATGGCGCTGTTTAAATTAAAAGGTTGACAATGCAGATTTATCACATGACAGTTTATCTATCCCATCATGCATAGTACCGCACCTTTCTCTGCACTGTGTGATTAATGTTGATATACATGAGTTCACATTAATAGTGCAGCAACAGGTGTCTAGACTTTGGTGTGTGAGCATGCACACATGCACACAGAGATGAGAGATGCTCCCTTACACGCAATCACCCCGAGTGCTCTGCCTAATCTCGTTTAAATGACGACAGCCGTGTAGTTATTTTGCATTATGTAACATGCATGTCGTTTGTTTATACACAACAAATGCTGCCAACGATCCTTGACCTCCACATTTAACCGTCGCACTGGAAAAAACAAACAAACAAACAAAAGAAAATCAGGAACATCTAAACACGTACAAAACACCACAGTGTATTTTCTGTTTCGAATAATCAAAAGTGTTAAAAAAATGTCAAAGGTTAGAGACCAGTTCAAATTATATCAGGTATTCCCAAACGTTTTGTCAGCCAAACCCTTTTGACATAAAAGATTTTAGTAATTTAACACATTTGCATGTTCTCTTTCAGTTAATGGTCACATGATGTGCAGAGAAACAAATAAAATGTTTCTTATTTTTACTGTTTTATTTTGAGTGTTTTTATAAAAAAATGGCTGACATTACTGACATTATATACATACAGTATATAATATATTTGTTGACTCTATCGCTCTCCCTATATTTATACCGTATATATATATATATATATATATATATATATATAAAATGGGTTTGCGTACATCATAGTATGATATTATATACAAAGAAAAAAAAGTACAACGACAAGGTTAAATATCTGTGAATCTCTCTTGCAATATATGCACTATTAAAGAGACCTATATATATATATATATATATATATATATATATACACACACTCTGTTTGAAAGACATAATCACTTTACCAACCCTCCATTCAGGGTCAGTCAGAGCCCAGTGTTATTTACAATAACACAACCATGTGTCATTTCACACAGGATCGCTTACGAGGAATTAATTCACAGTGTTGTACTGTAAATAGCTTGTGGCTGTGGTTTTATTAAATATTTTTCTGTGATAATCAGCAGCATGCCACAGATACTGTTGATAATTTGAACTGTTTGAAGTGTTAAGTAGGTATTTCAAACACAAGAAAAGCTTTTTTTGTACTTTTGGATAGAAGCTGAAATGTAAAATATGGACATACTGACAGCATCTAAATTATAAGTATTACGTATTTACAGCTACAGATACTTAAAATGCTTATAAATCCTTTATATCATATGAGCAACTTTATATTGTACAATAGTGACTTTTTACATTTTGCCATTGTGTTTTTGTTTTTGAATCTCAATGAAAAATCTCAGTTTTTACCTGATTGATTTATTGATTGATTTTAGTATTATTGAGGTAGAAACAGCATCTCACAGATAATGGAAATGGATATCCTCTCTGGTGGTGTACAGTAGTTTTGTGGGAGATAAAATTAAAAAAGTTGTTAATAGCATATCTGTCACACTTTGCTACTTAGGAAGCACGCTGGAGGCACGAGTAAACGAAAACAGGCTTTTAATCCACAGAACAATGGGTACATCAATACTGGAGACAGCAGGAAACACATGAACATAACAAGTAGAACCGACAAACACAGAACGCAAAGGCAAGGACTTAAATACTGGGGTTAATTAACAAACACAGGTGCCAGGAATCATAATTAAACTAAACGTTTTAAACACTGGATAATGAGGGACAAAATAGACACAGCTGGAAACAAATGAACACAAGTAACATGAGGAAAAACTGGGTCACGGGGAGCAAAACACACACAGATAGTCCAGAACCCTGACATATCGGGGGGGAAATGGGTGGGAACTAAGGAGGAGGCTCAGGAGGAGGACGGATGTCCGGGAGGGGGTCGGCAGACTGAGTCCAGGGAGGAGACGATGGAGGGGGGAGCCAGGGAGGAAACAGGAGGGATCCGGAGCAGGAGGAGCCAAGCAGGACCCAGGCCACAGCCATGATGGCGACCCACGGTGGAGCCGACAGAGGGAGGAGCCATGGGGGAGGAATGGCCGCCGACTCCAGGGGGCCAACCAACGGCGGCGGAGCAGGTGGCGGAGGAGACCGAGGCGGAGACAGCCTATCTGTTTTATAAAAAATGTTTTT
>NW_015558721.1:253289-253611 GCF_001515605.1 Sinocyclocheilus anshuiensis | reverse complement strand
GCAAGGACTTAAATACTGGGGTTAATTAACAAACACAGGTGCCAGGAATCATAATTAAACTAAACGATCACAGGAAGAAGACCATATAAGGAAAACCAGGAACAAAGACGGGCAAAACACAACAAAACAGGTCCATGATCCTGACATATCGCCCCCCTCCCGGAAGGTGTGTCCTCGCAACGTAGAACAACAGAGGGGGGGAAATGGGTGGGAACTAAGGAGGAGGCTCAGGAGGAGGACGGATGTCCGGGAGGGGGCCGGCAGACAGAGTTCAGGGAGGAGACGATGGAGGGAGGAGCCAGGGAGGAGACAGGAGGGGCTT
>NW_015558721.1:246907-253138 GCF_001515605.1 Sinocyclocheilus anshuiensis | reverse complement strand
GGGGCCGACCAACGGCGGCGGAGCAGGTGGTGGAGGAGCCCGAGGCAGAGATGGAGAGCCAACGAGCCAGGGGGATGCCGAGTATCCGGGGGACCAGGGTGGAGTCGAAAGGCTCTGGCGCCCGAGGCGGAGATCCGGAGATCCGTGGCGGAGCCGGAGCGACTGATAATGATGGTGGGCTGAGGGCGAGCAGAGGGGCTGCCATTTGTGAGCCTCCGGGCATTCAGGGCTAAACTCTGGATCGGGAGCCCCCTCTAGGCTGAACACGGGAGCAGGATGACGCTCTGGAGGAGCAGACATTTGTTGGCGCTTTCGAAGCGCGGGCACTGGAGGGTGCTTTCGAGGCGCGGGCACTGGAGGGCGCTCTGCAGGGGGCGGAGCTCCTCTCCGCACTCACACCGTCCGCGGCTTTCTCCCTCGTGTCTGGCATTGTCGCCGGCTCTCGCACCTGGTCTGGCAGATTGAGCTCCACGTCCGGGGCAATCCTCCGCTCCATCGCTCGGCTTTGCGCTGGCTCGTCGATCGTGTCGGGAAGCCGAGGGCTCTCGCGACCGAGGCTGTGGCTGACATCCGGAGATCCGTGGCGGAACCGGAGCGACTGAGGACCAAGGTGGAGCTGGCGGGAGGAAGGAGCCCAACGGAGCGACGAGTTGCAGCCGGAGGAGCAGAGTCCTGAGGCGATGGGAGCCCGGTGGAGCTGGTGGATCGACGGGTGACGGTGGAGGCGAGGGAGCTAGGAGCTCAGTGGCTCGGCATTGCGCTGGTTCGTTGATCGCGGCGGTAATGGGCTCTCCGTCATCAGTGGGCTCGGGTTGATGCTCCGCACCGCGGGGAGATGGTGGGCTGGGCACTGGGTCTGGAGTGGATCTAACGAGATTATCCACGGGGCAGGTGGTGGATGGCGACCCGTTTCTCGTCAGAGTCCACTCCACGAAGGCGACGAAATCCTCTCGAGGACCGTCCTTGGTCGGCGCGTCGTCCGGGTAGCTGGTGGTGCTAGCTAACAGCCGGAACAGTCTTGTATGGTCCTCGTGAGATCTGTCTCCCTGCTCCAGCAGGAGGAGGAGGAATTCTGGGCGGGTGAAGGGAAAAACAGGCTTTTAATCCATGGAACGATGGGTACATCAATACTGGGGATAGCAGGAAACACATGAACATAACAAGTAGAACTGACAAACACAGAACGCAAAGGCAAGGATTTAATTACTGGGGATAATTAACAAACACAGGTGCCAGGAATCATAATTAAACTAAACGAGGACAGGAAAAAGACCATATAAGGAAAACCAGGAACAAAGACAGGGGCAAAACACAACAAAACAGATCCATGATCCTGACAATATCTCGTTCAGACACAGACTGTACCTAACCCGAAACATGGCATATCACAATCTGTAACAAAGCAGGTGAGAGGCAATGAGCATGTTCATATCACAGATGTAAATCCTTTTGTTGTAGTGCTTTTCGAGGCAGTAAATTTTGATGTTTTACGGGACAGATATGAAGGTCCAATTTGAATTTGGGTCTGTTCCTTATACACATGGAAACATATGGACATTCTGACAATTTGCACAGTACACATATAAAATGGACTATATTTATTATCCTTTAAGGTGCATTTGTGTTATGTACTATATATACTGTAATCCTTTGAAACGAGCCAACAGCGTTAAATAAATATGATTGAAAACATAATCTCAATTATCATAAATGCAATAGAATCAACTGAATAATTCCATGAATTAAATATTAATAGAATAATTAAGCATTCATTCATTAAGCATTTGTATGACTATAAATTATTTACGTTTTAGATGCTGTCAATACATCAGAATTGTGTTTTAGAGACAATGTAAATGTACGTGGGAAAACCATATTTTTGTAAAAATAAATGCAAATAGTTATGAGATCTTGTTGAAAATATTGTTGAAATATTGAGATGATGTTGTATCACCTATCACAACCTTTTTCATGTTGATTTAGAACTCTTCTTCGTTTGTGAACACGATGGCTCCTTACCTCTCATAATTATAGAAAGTATTTATCTTTGTCCAGCCATTGTAAAATTTTAAAATGTTCTTTCTGCCTTTGTGGCGCGTGAAGAGGCCTCCATCATTGTCTCTCATTGCACATGAACCTCAAGTGCTCCCCATGAGAAAGTTTGAACACTCAAGTATGTCACGGTCTCTTTGAAACCGAGCAATGAAGGATCTCCTCGTGCTTTTAACGTTCTTCAGGCAGGTCGGACAGAAACAACGCTGTTTCCTTTGAAGGAAATCTTTACCTGAGTCAGTAGTTTCCAAGGCAGCTGAGATATCACCCGTGGCATGAATAGATGGAGGACAGATACTTAGTCTGAATAATACAGCGTTTCATTTCAGCTTGTTATCTGGCATTATGAATGAGTTGATTATGTGCATTAGTCTGGAGGGTTGGGTCCTGAACAGAGCTGCTAAGATGAATCATGAGTCTCAACAGAGTGTCTTCTAAAAGCCGTTGTGTCTATTTGCATAACATACATAATTAATTAGAGTGAATTTGCTCCCAAAAGGGCAAAAATTAATTAATCATTGAATGACTGAAAGAATAAACAGAGGAATACATTCAGTATATATATTTTATTCCAGTGAAGATTTTTCTGTGTGTGCATTTGTGAAAATCAATTTTGTGTAGGCACAAGCTATGGAACAGCTCACTGAACTAGTGTTTAGCATCATTAGGATAGTATAATAGTTTGTGTTACTATTTTTATTTTAAATTTTTAAATTTTCTATTTTAATTTTAATATTAAAGTTTTAAAAGTGAAAGTGGTGACGTGTGGCCAAGTATGGTGTCACGAATCCGGTCTATGAACTTTCGTTCACTCACCACCCACTCACTACATGGACTCTCACACTACACAGACTGTTACACTATACCCTGGACTACATTTCCCATCATCCATTGCACTGATTGCACACAGCTGTAAACAATCACATGCTCACCTGAAAGCTATTACACACAATATATAACATCCACCCAGATCCTGCTCAAGTCGCCGAGTATTGTCTGCGTTTATTACTCTCCTAGTGATAGCACTTTACGGAACCAGTTCCAGTTTTGCTAGTTTAGTCATAGTCTCGCCTTGCCTGTTTTCCTGTGTTCAGATTCTTGCCTGTGTTTTCAGATTACCCTTTTTGTCTTGCTGTTTCAGACTCTGTTTGCCCCTGCCTGGATTATTGCTATGTACCTGGATTATCTCTCTTTGCCTTGCCCTGTTGGATATTGTTCACCGTCGATCGACCCACGCCTGTTTACTGGACTGCTCTTGTGTTTTGCCCGTACCATACCTGTTCGCTGGTGTTTCGACCCTGCCTGTGTTTGTGACCACGTCTTTTAATAAAAGCTTTGCACATGGATCCGCACGTCTCATGTTCTGGTTACTCCGTAACAGAATACTCAGCCATACAAGGATCCAGCAGCTTTTCACGTGGACTTTGGCCAGGTATGGATATGGCAAGACTATTATTAGCCCTCGAGCAGGGCACGCGAACGCTCGAGGACTATGTACAAGAGTATTTAGATCTATCTTATTTCTCTGATCTGCCAGACTGTGTCCTGATAGACTTTTCTGCGAGGGTATAAATCAGCCGTTAAAGTCAAAGCTCATTCGAGAGTGTCCGCGTTCGTCACTCGTTCAGTTTATGGATTATGCTTCATTGACTGTTGGTTCATCATTCACTGTGGGTGTCGCGGAGGAAGGCGACACCGCATCCGTTCGCAAAATGGCGGACACAACAGCGCCCCGTTATGTCACAGCTAATCTTCCTGAGTCAAGTCAAGTCACAGCTGATCTTCCTGAGTCAAGTCAAGTCACAGTTGATCGTCATAAGGCAAGTCAAGTCACAGCTGATCTTTCTGGGTCAAGTCTAGTCACAGCTGAACTTCCTGAGTCAAGTCTAGTCACAGCTGATCTTCATGAGGCAAGTCAAGTCACAGTTGATCTTCATGAGTCAAGTCATGTCACAGTTGATCGTCATGAGGCAAGTCTAGTCACAGACATCCAGAGCCTCGTCACGTCTCAGCTGTTCGTCCAGAGTCATGTCCCGTCACAGCTGATCTTCTAGAGTCTCGCCATCGGTATCCCAGTCTGGTATCCAGTGTGAGGGATGCACCGCTGGTGTTTGCACGCGCAGCTGGTATCCCCAAACCCACTCACTCTAGACCTCCTTTTCCTGAACTGATTCCCCTGTCTGAAGCGCTTCCCATGATGGGGATAGCTTTTTGGTGTGTTTGGGCTGCATACACTACCACAGAACTTCCAGGGATGGCGGTGCTCACTCCAAGTCCTCCAGAGGTGGCGGCTGAGGCTGCAGAACCCTCCGAGGCGGGGGCGCTCGCTTTGGCTCCTGGTATGGTGGTGGCGCCCAGCAATACACTTTCAGTGTGTCCTGTCACGGTCAAAGGGACCGTTGCTGAGCTCTGTACCTGTCCTCTTAAGGAGAATGTTAATGGACTCTCCCTGTTTCCTGCTGGTATTGCTGTAGAACCTCCAGAGGTGGCGGCATCCGCTGCAGAACCTCCAGAGGTGTCAGTAGTATCCACTTGTGAACTCTTGTCCTGTTCTGTTCCAGCCAAGGAGGCCGTCTGTGAACACTCTGCCTGTCCTTCCACGGCAATGGAGGCCGTTTGTGAACTCTCTGCCTGTCCTGTCATGGCTATGGAGGCCGTCTGTGAACTCTCTGCCCGTCTTTTCACGGCTATGGAGGCCGTTTGTGAACTCTCTGCCTATCCTGTCACGGCTATGGAGGCCGTCTGTAAACTCTCTGCCCGTCCTGTCACAGCTATGGAGGCCGTTTGTGAACTCTCTGACTGTCCTGTCACGGCTATGGAGGCCGTATGTGAACTCTCTGCCCATCCTGTCACGGCTATGGAGGCCGTTTGTGAACTCTCTGCCTGTCTTTTCACGGCTATGGAGGCCGTTTGTGAACTCTCTGCCTACTGTCAAGGAATTTAAACCTGAGCTGTCTGTCTGTCCTAATGCTTCCGTAGAGTCTGAATTTGAATGATCTGTTGGTCCCGATTTAATCAAGTCTGATTTTGAACCATCCATCTGTCCAGTTTCTACTAATGCACCAGTGTGTAATATGTCGGAATTTTCTGACAGTCCAGTTTCAGTCACTGTACTGACTGTCTGTCCAGTTTCACTCAATGAGTCTAGTTATGAACTGTCTGCCCATTCAGTTGTCACCAGGGAAAATATTGTTGAACTTGTTTCCTACCTCTGTCCTTGAGACCGTATACGTCTGTTACTTGTGTCTCAGTTTTCCCTAGTTCCCAGTGTCTACCAGGGGTCTCTGCTCTGTCTGCTCAGCCATGGTGGCCTTCTGCTCTGCCGTGGTGGTCTTCTGCTCTGTCCGCTCCGCCGTGGTGGTTTTCTGCTCCGCCTGTTCTATCTGCTCCGCCGTGGTGGTCTGCTGTCTGGCCCTGGTGGTCTTCTGCTCCACCGTGGTGGTCTTATGTTCCGTCTGCTCTGCCGTGGTGGTCCTCTGCTCCGCCTGCTCTGCCGTGGTGGTCTGCTGCTCCGTCTGCTCTGTCGTGGTGGTCCTCAGTTCCACCTATCCTGCCGGATCTGTCCTGGTTTCCTGCTTCACCAGTTCAGCCTGGGTACCCTGCTCTGCCCCAGTCTCCGGTCCCTCCACTTCCACGTGGACCTAGCTCTCCGTCTCTCCCCCTGTTCCGCCTCCGCTCCACCGCCCTCATGGATTATTTTGAATTAGGAGCTTCTGGAAGCCGCTCCTTGGGGGGGGCTATGTCACAAATCCGATCTATGAACTTCCGTTCACTCTCCACCAGAGGTCACCCGCTCACTACATGGACTCTCACACTACACAGACTGTTACACTATACCCTGGACTACATTTCCCATCATCCATTGCATTGATTGCACACAGCTGTAACCAATCACACGCTCACCTGAAAGCTATTATACACAATATATAACATCCACCCAGATCCTGCTCAAGTCGCCGAGTGCCTGTTTACTGGACTGCTCTTGTGTTTTGCCCGTACCATACCTGTTTGCTGGTGTTTCGACCCTGCCTGTTTTTGTGACCACGTCTTTTAATAAAAGCTTTACACATGGATCCGCACGTCTCATGTTCGGGTTACTCCGTAACATATCAGAATCAGAAAGAGCTTTATTGCCAAGTATGTTTGCACATACAAGGAATTTGTTATAGTGTCACAAGC
>NW_015558721.1:246049-246858 GCF_001515605.1 Sinocyclocheilus anshuiensis | reverse complement strand
AAATCCGGTAGAAGATTGTGTGGTGTGTTCTGCCGAATGTTCAGCAGCTCATCCCTGGTAAAACTGATCGTGTTTGAGAAACAAAAAACAGGAAAAACTAACAAAAACAGTACAAACACTGGAGAGCCAAACACTGAGGCTGCCGTCTGCGGCGCCATCGCATATATATATGGTGACTCATACTCTGAATTTTTGCTCTGCATTTAACCCATCCAAGTGCACACACACAGTAGTGAACACGCACACCGTGAACACACACCCAGAGCAGTGGGCAGCCATATAGCTGCAGCGAAATATGGCTTTAATTTTATTTTCCATTTTAGTTATTTTAGTACATCAAGTTAAACTAAATAAAAATGAAAAACAGTTATTTCAAATACTCTATTACTCTATTTCATGTCTGTATAAGTTTATTTTATTTTAAATAACGGATCTTCTCACAGTGGAACAGTGGGTAAAAAAGTCATATATTTAAAATGCATTTATTTCATACCAAGTGTAGTTCAAATCTATTAACTTTACTGACATTAGTAATTAGTAATTAGATTAGTAAAATGGCGCTGCACACGGCCGCCTCAGTGCTTGGCTCTCCAGTGTTTGTACTGTTTTTGTTCGTTTTTCCTGTTTTTTGTTTCTCAAACACGATCAGTTTTACCAGGGATGAACTGCTGAACATTCGGCAGAACACACCACAAAATCTTATTCGGTTCGATTCGATTATTCGGACGTTTTGCTGAACGTTGTAGTTGGCAGAGCAGCGGCGCTGATCAAGCGCTTCAGGACGCGCAGATGGGGGAAGAGAGCCAGCA